>NC_048411.1:1742950-1819727 GCF_013103735.1 Etheostoma cragini | reverse complement strand
CCAGGGCTCCTGGGCTCTACAGCCCCTTGTTACACTGACACATGTTAGATAAGAGCCAGGGCTCCTGGGCTCTACAGCCCCTTGTTACCCAGACACATGTTAGATAAGAGCAAGGGCTCCTGGGCTCTACAGCACCTTGTTACACAGACACATGTTAGATAAGATCCAGGTCTTCTGGGCTCTAGTGCATTTGGCACGTGCTTGGGATCAGTTACATGCAATTATCAATAAAATATGTTTTTAAAAGAGATTTAAAAATGTCCTTAGAGCTCAGATGGTTAATCTGCAGGAAATCTTTTTTGCATTTGTTTTCAGAGTTTGTGTGCTTTTCTTCATTTTTCTTCAGTTTGTGTTTCTTTCTTCAGCATAGTTCCTAAAGTTTCTAAATTTGCAGCGCATTTGTGTATTTGGTTGTGTTGTGTGTAATTGAAGCACGTTTGCTAAATGCTGCGCATGTGTTATCAAATTATTGAAGTTGTTTTCTTAATTTGCTTGTCTTTTGTCTATTTGCGTGTGTTTCATGAAGTTGCAGTGCATTTGGCCCCTGTCGGCCACCGTACAATCGGGTCCCAAATTGAACACTGCATTCAGACCACTCTCCTTACATACGTCGTAATAGTGGATGTTTGTCTCATGACGTCCTCCCCTTTTTATTTTCTGCTGGTTGTAAAGCTGGTGAGATCCCATGACGACACCCACAACTATCTCATGTTGCATTACAACACCCAGAAGACACTCGTGACTCATGACACACCGCAGATATTATGACTTCCAAGGTGATGTGATAGGACAGCTCTTCATGCTACAGATACTTCAGCATGTCTCACAGTGTCTCTGTAGTATACTAGCTGCACTATTAAAGGTTTGCAGCAGCCAGGGAACTGATTGAAGGCTTTGTACGCAGCTTTGTGAAATCCTATGTGAACCTCTTTTGATATATTGCTCATGATCGTTGTGGGTTTTCTTTTCTCCCAAATCTGTCAGAGATCTGACCCCTCAATATCACTTTACTGGTTCCCAAAGTTTTTTTGTTTTTTTGTTGGAGAACCCCTCATTGAGGTTAGAAAATTCCCCATGAAAACTGCATTTATTGTGGTTGAAAGTTTACGGTCTCATGGCATGGAAATGTCACTTTATGAGTTTTTTTTACATGAATATGAGTTCCCCCAGCCTTCCTATGGCCCCCCCAGTGGCTAGAAATGGTGTTAGGTGTAAACCGAGCCCTGGGTGTCCTGCTCTGCCTTTGAGAAAATGAAAGCTCAGATGGGCCGATCTGGAATCTTGCCCTTTTGAGGTCATGAGACCACTAAATTCTGTATAAAAGCATCCAAAAAGCATCATGTCACGGTACCTTCAAGGTCTCAGCAGAGCAGAAACGAGGGTCCTTCTAGCCGATACATAGACTTCTCATGTAGAGGCAGCCAGTGTGCTGTTGTACTTTATGCAGTCCAAAAGCTGCTGGAAGCAGTCATCCATTTCTCAATCCCTCAGATAGAATTACGCTTATGTAGTTCAGTTTGGGCTTCTACAGAGTCCACATTTAGTTAAAATCAAGATTTCTTTTTTAAATCAGACTGCACTTTTTGTATCATGAATGTAAAGTACAGTATAATGCACCTACAGGGACTGTATACCTTTTTTCAAATTATTTTAGAATTTTTCAAAAAATGAGAAAACAGATTACGATGTCAATGGTTGACTGGCTTCGTTATAGATACACATGTTCAACTTCTGTAATACAGTTTAGTGCTGCAACTAACAATCTTTTTTTCTTTTTCTTTTTTTGGGGCATTTTGGGCCTTTTTGATAGGACAGCAGAAGACATGAAAGGAGAGGGGGGGAGGATTATTAACAAAAATCTTAGTGTGTAAATGTTTTGTGAAAGCACAAATAGTGAACACTACACTATTGTTGTGGTCCTAATATCAAGATATTTGGTCAAAACTATGGTGATATTTGAATTTCTCCACATCGCCCAGCCCTAACACAACAGTCTAGTGTGTGTGTGTGTGTGTGTGTGTGTGTGTGTGTGTGTGTGTGTGTGTGTGTGTGTGTGTGTGTGTGTGTGTGTGTGTGTGTGTGTGTGTGTGTGTGTGTGTGTGTGTGTGTGTGTGTGTGTGTGTGTGTGTGTGTGTGTGTGTGTGTGTGTGTGTGTGTGTGTGTGTGTGTGTGTGTGTGTGTGTGTGTGTGTGTGTGTGAGAGAGTGTGAGAGTGTGAGAGTGTGTGTGTGTGTGTGTGTGTGTGTGAGAGTGTGTGAGAGTGAGATCCCGCTGTCCCGGCCCTGGTACTACCTCCGCTGCCGCCTTAACGGCAGAGCAACTCTGGCCCACCCACTCCGTTTCCATACCTTTATTTTATTATAACGGTGAGACGGAATAACTGCACAACATTCCCACCTTGAACAGGCTGGTGAAAGGGGCTAGTCATTGGCTTAAATCACTGTGGCTTTACAACAACAGTTTTTTAATTTGAATTAAAAATACTTTCAATTCAATTTTATTTATAGTATCCAATTATAACAAAATGTATCTTGAGACACTTTACAGATAGAGTAGGGTAAGACCACTATCTCACTATCTATAATTTACAAGGACACAACAGTTCTAGTAATTCCCCCAAAAAGCAAGAATTTAGTGTGACAGTGGCTGGGCAAAACCTTCTTTTAGGGAGAAACCTGGGACAGACCCGGGCTCGTGGTAGGCGGGGTCTGACGATGCTGGTTGGGGCAATAATAGTCACAAATACTATACCATGAAATTTTTATTACTTTTTTGATTATTGACATTTTTTGACATTCTGTACTATTTGGTTTCAAAGGCCCCAGTCTTAACTTTTGGGCCACATACTTTTAATATTGTTCAGCTAAAACTACAAAAAACTCACAGGCTACATGAAGACAACGAGCCCTTTCATACAGAGCCCTAGGACAAAACCTTTGTAGTATTATTACTTCTTTTATTGCTACTTAAAGCGTTATGAGTATGCAGTTGCCTTTTCAAACATTACAGGTATTACAGCTATTTAAACCTTAAGAATTGCAATACTCCCCAGTTGTCATTGAAGAAATTGAAAGCAGTGATTAAAGAAAGAAGAAAAAAGCTGTAATTGTGTGAAACCTTTTCCTGAATAGGTAGACTGAGGAATGAAGTCTTTATTAATGCCTGCAAAGTGAGGCCATGGATTCATTTTATAGATGTAATCTTCCTATGAAGTGGTACCCGACAGTTATAAGGTCCAATGCAGAGCAGTACAGTGTCATTATCTTCCCCATCATTCCCCATCCCTGAAGTCACTGCCCTTATCAGGCGGCTGGATACGGTCCTGTCTGCCTCTGCAGTGTCCTTAACAGCAGCCCTGTGAGCACCCGATCAATCCACTCGGGCTGGGAGGCTACCCTGCTAATGGCTAATGAAAGGTGTAATTACAGCAGGTCAGAGAAGGCATTCAGACACAGAGGAGAGAGACAGTGACAAGTTCATTTAGATCATTAGAACCGAAATGTGTCTGCCTCGATAGACTGCAAGTCACCCGCATCATCCTCATGATCTTCCTTTGTTTCTATTAAAGTGGGTGGGTGGCGTTTGATGGTGCAGTGGATTGTAGAATTATGAATGGAGAAAGGTGAGTTGATTTAATTAAAGGGAGTCGAGAGTGGAACAGAATTTGAACACATTTAGGAGTCATGATACTTGATGATACAGGACCAAGACTTTTGATACACCATGAAAAAGAGCATTTGTCTCCAATTAATGTTTTACACTGTTGATATTGTTATAGACCTGCCTCTTGACATTCAAGTTTTCATATAATTGTTTGTCACTTCACACAGTCGCTTCAAATTCTAATGCGGCTAATAGCAGGACAACCTTGCCTCTGAGGGCTCCTGCAAATAGACCTGCAGCTGTATTTTTAGCTATTGGCTATTAATACTTCCAGCTAATTCATTTCAGCTCTCCAGGCACCTACCAAGGCCTCTCAATTATGGATGAGGGGAAAGTCATTGGATTCTCGGCGTTGAGAGGTAGTGACAGGAGGCTCTCTGCAGACGCATGACAAACAGGCGGACAGCTGAAGGGCGGGCAGCAGGGCGGAGGATCTGTGGCGCAGTTATAAAAAGCCATTATCTTCCAATAATAATTACTGAATAGAAAAACTGCTTCACTTAAGAAGGTTGCTTTTTAATATCAAGACAATGCTACTGCAGTAAGTATGGCTGATACACGGACAGCAGCTGGGTGGAAGACAGCAGGCTACTAGGGTTGGGTACCATTCCATTTTATTTTGGTAGTACTGATGTAATTCGGCCTGTACCCAAAAGGTACAGGCCGAACAGGCCACCTTACAGGCCACCTTACAGACTACAGTGGTTGTCTGTGAGGGGGTCAAATGGGCCTATTGGTACTCTATATTATACTGTATCATTAGATATATTATTCACTCATACATTTTTTTGGAATACACTGAAGAATTTAAACATTTCTGAAGAAATTATGAAATCTTATGGATGAAAAATAAGGAGACAAAGTGCTGCTCTTTCATCAGCGCTTTACTATGCCACCAACAGAAATGTTTGTTGTTATATTTAATTTGAATGTATTCACTACACCACCAACCCCCATGCTCTCTCTCTGTACATCTCTGTACTGTTAATACTTTCTTAACAGTACCTGGTGTCCCTGGTACTTAAGTGTCCCTGGTCTAGAAGAAGTCTCCCAGCTGATCCTGCCTTGGACTGACCAAAGCTGGAGAAAGAGTTATCTAGCTGATAGCATCTTACCGAGTTACTGAGCATGTGCAGCTCCCAACAAAGATAGGGTAGAAGTGAGATGTCTCACTCTGGAGCTAAACCCAGTGAGATGTCTCACTCTGTAGCTAAAACGGAGACCTAAACACAATCTAACACAATTTTTTTTTGAAAATGAAACCATGTAAACCCATTCTGATGTAACCTCAAAATACAATTATGAACCGGAAAATGAGCAGAATACGGGCGCTTTAAAATATCTTTGGCCGAGCTTACAGATAGTGGCTTGTGGTGCGTGTTTCCTTGATAACAGCCAACAGCTAATTTTGTAGTTCGGCTAACTCACAAAATAAATGTTGAAACAGCTGATAACATGTAAAATTAGGAGCCTGCTAACGGCACTGATCATGCCTCCATTTATCCTGTGTACCGTCACTAGCTGCTGGGTGTCATTATACATATCACGATATTATACATATACAGTTGCAGACAATTATATTACACATGCTGATTTATTCTCCTAATATCGTGTAACCACAAAGCGTGCAACTTGTTGCATTCTGTCTGGTTTTGATGAATATTCAAGCCTGGAGACTTCATAGCACAGTTTTATGTTACTGTAACTTCAAACCAAATCAGTGGGGGGGTTATATATACCCTATATTCACTTTCATCTCCTCTGCTTTATGAGGCATACAAAGGCAAAAGAAAAGAGCATGGCACACTAAGTACAGAACAACAGTGCTCCTCTCCCTCCTGGCAAAGAGTCGGCCGCAGATGAACCATGTTACATTTCCAGAAAGACTAAATCCATCTGAACAGTTCTTTAGCTGGGCTCCTTCTGGTTTGCCACCAACATATTCATTACTCTTGGGAGTGACAAGGGGAGCATGCCGGTAAATTGGGTTTAGCTCCTGACCTTTTGGGGTTTGATTAATGGGCTCCCTGTTCTGCAGCTCTATAGCAGAGGTCTAGGGAGCTGCTGGGTGTTGAATGGGTGAAGTGACAGGCTAAGCAACCCGGCACAAACCCGTATATCCTCCATCCATTTTTTTCATCTCCAAGTATAAGGGTTCGGACCTGCTCAAGAGCTACCGACCCCATCTGAAGGATTGCTTTTAGAATTCATCAAACTGGCCCACAAGCCTTTGGTAGTATTTTTATACACCTATCTCAGCTTGGAAGCTATGACGACATGTTCCAAGCAGTTTGATGGACACATATTATTTTTTAAATTACACATTGTGAGCTTGATCACCATTTAGTAGGTTATTTACTGTAAATAGATGTACTTTTATCTTTTTCTCTAGGTGTTCACATACACAAACACACACACACATATATAATAGATTTTGAGGTAATGTTACTTGTTTTTAAGGCATTGCATGGATTGAACCCCTTTATATGGTGTATTGCTGATCCTCTTACCCCACATCACTCTTCCAGGAACCTTAGATTATCTAATCACTTCCTTTTAGATATTCCACAGTTCATCATGAAAACAAGGGACGTTGTGGCCCCGAGACTCTGGAACAAACATCCATTCATACTAGCTCCTCCTCTACTGCCGAGATCTTTCAGTCTCAACTTAAAACACATTTTTATTCTTTGGCGTATGATGTAGTTCAGGGACATTGTACTGAAGTGTGTAGCTTGTATGATGCTCATTGTGTCTATATTCTTATTGTCTGTCTTTGTTGTTTTAACATAATATAACTTTGTACAGCACTTTGGCCAGCCTAGGTTGTTTATAAATGCGCTCTATAAATAAATTGACGTGACACAACACACCATAGTTTGACTGGCGCAAAAATGTGATTAGCAATGGTCCAATTTCCAAATCGAATCCACCTGACAGCCTAAAACAGAAAAAGGCAGCGGGCGTCCTTAAATAACCCTGCTTGGCTTCAAATTGTGTCTGCCACACATAAGGGATCAGAGACCAAGAGCCAGATAATCGGGTTTGCTTCCTCTGCCCTCCTATTATGACAAATTAAAGAGGTCTGGAAGCCATATTTTTCCGAGCAGCGTGTTCTTAGCTTGTCATTAGCTAACAGACTGACAAATTGATTAGTATTGATCGCAGCCAAAGCCTTGTAGTAGCCTGCCTTGCATGTGGTATTCTACAAGGACCTGGAGGCAAGGTCATAACGTATTCAGAGAAGGGGGGGGAGTCTAAGAAAAGATGTCATGGACTATCAGAAGCTGTGAAGCTATGGAGCTGTAAGTGAGAAAAAGATACCTTACAAATACACCAGGAATGCTCTAGTGATGCATACTAAAGCTGGAACTAATGGTTATTTTCATAGTCCATTAATCTGTTGATTATTTTCTTGATTAATCAATTAGTTGTTTGGTCTGTAAAATGTCAGAAAATGGTGAAAAATGTGGATCTGTGTTTCCCAAACACCCAAGATGACTTCATCAAATGTCTCGTTTTGTCCACAACTCAAAGATATTCAGTTTCCTGTCTGAGACGAGAGAAGTAACTAGAAAAAATTCACATTTAACAAGCTGGAATCAAAGAATTTTTACTTTTGTCTTAAAGAATAGACTCAAACCACCTAATCGATTTTTAAAATAGTTAGCAATTAATTTAAAAGTTGAGAACTAATCGATTAATGATTCATGCAGTTCTAATGCCTACACCTTAATGTATGTACTAGTTGTTTTCCCCATGAAAAGATGGAACAAATAATTTTAGTTGAGCTATTATCTTGATGCCGCATCTATTTCACTTCTTCTGTGAACAACCCCAGCACGTTGTGCATCATTATCAGTCGTTTTATGTACAATTTTGTCACTCCTTGCAGTCTCTTGCTTTGGTCAATCAGGCATGCTGAAATGAAACTATCATCCATTGGACTGTAGTGGCAGAGGGAAGGGTCCAGTGGACAGTTGCCTTTCTGCGTTCCACCATGTGGATGAGATTGCTTTGAGCTGTTGGATCGTTTTACATCAAGCGCAACAAGCGAGGCACAAGAACAAGAATGCCTAATGAGAAACAACCGTCGAGTCAGGTGTACAAGTCTGACATGCATGGTAGAAAATATGTGTTAGTAACAGCACATTAGCATCAGCAGCGTGTGCCTCAAGAGCCGGCAATTTAAAAAGAAACAAGGACCAAAGCCTAACCTGCCCTTTTTCCTTCAGAGACAAGTCTTTTTTTCTTCTCGGTCTGTTGCCTTAAACTTCAAGCGGTGTTATGAACAGCGGTTTAGTGGTGGGTGGGTATACTCTGACAGTCTCCACCTTCCCACTGATATGTTTTCATGCCTCCTCAATGTGCACTTTACTTGAGTATTTCCATTTCATGCTACTTTATACTTCTGCTCTACCGCATTTCAAAGGGAACTACTGGGCTTTTTACTCCACTACATTTATTCAACAGCTTTTTTACATCGAAAACATACACAAGTTCAAAGAGCTGACAGGATAACACTTCACTGGACTTGTACAATTTTTGTGACAAATAAAATTGATTGATTGATTGATGCTGAAATTGTTGTGGTCAAAAGAATCCTGTCTCTCAGACCATGTTTTATGGATTTATAAAACCTAACTAAACTGTATATGCATTTGTGTTAAACTTAACATAAACTCTATCAGCAAAAGCCACCTGGGTATTTAAAGTTTAGGACAATTGACTGGTAATTACGGTGACTGCATCATTTCAGCGGGGCCTCTTACATTCTATGCACGGTGCACCTATTCACTGTCTCTTAAGCTCTTAACGTTATTCAAAGTTTCCTCTTGTTCAGTCCAGGCCGTCTTTTTCTCACATAAAGTTACAACTGTGTGTGTGTGTGTGTGCACTGATACATACCTCCGGCTGTCTTTAGGTAGGTATACTGTAAATTCTCCTCCCTAGAGTTGGTGTACGTACACAGCTATACCTACACGTTAAACCACAGCAGTGTTTTCAGCTATCTTTTCCTCGCCATGCTATTATGTTGCTGTTGTTGCAAATTCTTGAGTGCATTTTCTAGATATCCCAATTACATATGGCTGTGTGTAGGGGCTAACAGCATGCACTGTATGAGGACACGCGGATAGATAATACAAATGTGCACATCCGCTATTGTGGTCAGTGTAACTAATGGTGTTATTCTGCAGAATGCCCCAGATTGAATTCTTACTAAGTTATTGGGCAGTAGATGCTCCTCACAGATGTATTGAAGGAATAAGCAGCCCAAGTTGGCCCCAGATAGTTTGCTGTCCAGTGGGAGATCCGCTCAGACAACACATTCTCCAGTAAACAGCAGAAATAGCAGTGCTGGCGTGTTGCAGGTGCAGCTTTCATCGAGCTCATGATGAGGCATGTTAAAAAAATGGAAGCCTTTTGGACCAGGTTGGACTTTTTTTTCTCTCAGGTTGTCATGGTAACAGCAGCAGCAGGGCATTTTAGGACTCCATCACTGGCCAGTAAAAAAAAAAACATCTCCAGGGCTTGTTTTAATACAAGGGCCCAGAATGGGAATATTAGAAACACAAAACACACAAGAAAGCAGAAGGCCTTAGTGTCGCTAAACTACAAAAGAATGGCCCTCATTACCATTTACGACACACACTGTGAGGTTTATGAGTGTGTGTGCTACACTGTTGTGTGTAAGAGAGAGTCACAGAGAGATAGATGCTGTAGAGGAAATGATGATGGCAAGGAATCTGGCAATTCAATCCTAGATTAGAATTGATAGCCAATGCTATTGTGCTATATTTGAGTCATGGAAAACTCAAAACGTTCAGAAATTATGATTAAAAAAAAATCTTTGACATTCTTAATCATTCTTAATTGTAATTTACAATACATTTTATACAATGCCACTTTACACTCATTCAGTACTTTTTGCACATAATCTGTTTGCCTGTGGGTTTGCTTTTTATTGTGGAAACACTGCTTTTCACATCTTAAGCCATAGTGGTTTAGTTCTAGGGATGGCAATGGGCGTCGGTTGACCACTTTGGTCCAGACTCTATTGAATGGTGTACCACAGGTAGCCACGGTGACCAAAGGAGGAGTCATGCTGACATTGGTGATCCCCTGACATTACCTCTATCATCACCACGAGGCTGACACTTAAGTCCTTTCCTCAAATGTCTCAGCAACTGTTGGATGAATTGCGAGGCCATTTTGTAAGAACAGCCTCAAAGAGTCACCAGCGTGTAGTGTAGACTCTTTGGACACCAAATGTCAGTGCAGTTTTGGTGTCAATGACGACATTTACATGCTCTGAAAAGGAAGATACTCCGACTGAGCTGTTTACATGGCTAATGAAAGTGAATATTCCACCAATATTCCCGTTTACATGTAGCCGTGCAAAATAGGACTTTGTGGCGGTGGAGGACTTCCCTCTTTCATTCCTTCAAACGGCTTCTTGAAAAGGTCGTCATAGCGATGAGTGCACATATCCAAATGAATATCCCTGTTGAAATCCAAATTTTTGACAATGTTTAAAAGTAGCTGTGTTTCTCCTCATCGGGTCTGCAGTCTTTTGGCTGCAAACTGTCAGCTGGTTGGTTTGTGTACAGTAACCATAGCAACGCACAGAGCTGACCATAAGCCGTAAACAGACAAGAGGCCTTAAAGCTTCAGTTAAAACCATGATTTAGACGCATAGTCCAAATGCGCTGTTTACAAGTCCAAAGAATGTTTCTTAAACCAGAATAATACCGGAATATCCCACATGTATTACTCAGAAAATACTGTATTCAGAAAAAGACCTTTTTCAGAATATCCAACAAGAATTTGCTGTTTATGTGACCTGTATCAAATTCTGAATATTATTATATATTCGTAATAATCAGTGTGTGTGCATGTATTCCTACTCAGTGCCTACCAAGTGCAAGTGGATCCTGTACTGCTTTTGTTAAATGAGCAGATCTAATTTGAAAGCTTACGGGCCTCTCTTTATGTTATGTTACTAAACTTGACTTTGATTTAATTTCCCAATATATTTCATTCTGCAATATAACACATAGTTGGCTGAGCTGTCGGCACATCATAAAACTTCAGGTGTCAGGAACCTCCTCCTCGTTGTCCCAGGAATTTGCAGCCAAATTCTCTTTGGCTTCAAGCCGAATATTACTCATTACTGTCCTACATTCAGCAACTGCTCTTCTTAGACTAGAGCCACGCTGTGACTGAAAGAGTAATCTGTTTCTTGTAAAAAAGAACAGAAAAGGGATTTTACAGGTCATGATTAAATCCAGGCCTCCCACACCGATAATGTGTTCCTCTCTGTTTTCAGCTGTGCTTCTGATCTCAAAATAGCCCAAAACCACACCACAACACTCTGTTTGCTCTTATACGCACCACTGATAATGGAGAAACTGTAGCTCCGATGTTAGAAGATGACCACCAACCCAGAAGAAATGGGGATCTAGGCTCGGTCTCAAGCCACATCACAGTAGCAAACGCATGTATTCCTAAAACAGAGAAGTAGACTGTGAATCCTTATCATCAAAATATTGACTGAGAAATAAGAGAAATGGACCTGAAGTGCATACCAATCATGTTCACCGCAGACTGAGCCCTGATCCAATCTCTTTAACAGCATCAACTAACAGGATGTAGCAACGCAGAATGAGAGTATGAGATGAAGATACAGTACATAAAGCATGTAATAGGGCTGCACAATAAATCTATATTATCATAATCGCAATATGGACAACTTTAATATCCAAATCGCAGTGGGGTGCAACATATGTTAAAGGAGAAATGTCTCTTAACCACAAATCGTATCCTACAGATCCTTGCAAAAATGATAGTATGATCATTTAATTTTTTTAAATTGAATACTTTTGAATTATAAGTGTTTCAAAAATGATCAATCCATCCATTGTTTTGAATAATATTGCAAGTGCAATATTGGCAAAATAATCGCCATTAGATATTTTCTCCATATTGTGCAGCCCTAGCATGTACTGTTCTTGGAAACGCATAGCATACATACATATATAAAATAAGAGCCATTCTAAAACACTGACCTTAAAGCTTGTTTAAAAATAAAAATCCACTGCAAAATGAACAGTTCTTCATTCTCTGAAATTGTTCATGTGACAGTTTGAAGAAGTCTCCGCTGAGCTGAGCAGCAGATATTGGAATGATGATGTCCTTTAGAGACTAATCTGGGAGCTGTTAGAGCCACAGTAAGGATGGAAAACCCTTCAGCCGCCGTGGTGAGTTTACTGATGCACGGGGACAGTTTCTGGTTCAAAGCTGAACACCTGGCATTCAAATTAAGCTCATTCGAGTGTAAAAATGTTAAAATTTTGCAGAGTCAGTTGTTAATTCATCTCATAACATCAATTAAAACTGTATAGTTCAGAATGAAAGCTGTCCTCTTTTGTACAAATTGACTATACTGTCCTAAATCACTAATGTAGAACAATATAGATTATGTCTAACCTTTTCTTATAAGCTCACCACAAGTACAGTTTTATCCCACAGACTTAGCCTAGAAATGTGAGGCAAAGGCTAATAGTTTGTGGCAACCTACAGAAAGGTCGCTCACTGTAAATTGTGTGGAAATAGGAAGATGTTCACAATATCCCGGACGTCACCAGCATGACCACAGAGGGGAGGAAGGCTCTGCAGGGCTGACACATTGGAACAGCTGCAGCGAGTGTGCCAGTATACAGTATTTAGGCCGGGGCAGCTATGTTTTTATCTCCTAACATTATGCTGGGTTATACATTTTTATTTCATCTGGAGCTCTGAGCCATATGGCTGAATACATGTTTGCAGACATACATTTTTTTCACACCATTTTGATGTAGTAGGAAATGCACAGGTGTGACTAATAACATTAACAATGGCTCTGTTCAATTTAAGTTTCCCAGGAAAGCCATAACAGTGCAACACTGAGCCAGCATGCGCATGAAGAAGCTGAAGCTAAAGCATCATTACTTTAATCATTTAGACCTGTGCTTCCCTGGGACCTGTCGTGGTATCTTCTGTGGAAAAAAAACATGTAATGCATAAAATATTGAAATACTTTAATTTGTACGGTATCCTTCATTTGGACATCCTAATTTTACATACCTATAATAATACAATACCAAATTCTCACAATAGGTGTCAACTAAACATCATTTTACAAACCGTTTTTGTTGCATTCTCATTGTTAGTAACCTAGGCCAATCAGCCAGCGTTTCAGATGTTGACGTGATATAAATCTTCTAAAAACCTCACTAATAACTTTTAAAACTAGGTGTTGCCTGATTTAGTGACTGCCTGCTCCTTTTCTCACCTAAACCTATTTCTAAATTGATTTTGGTGGATAGTTTGGGATAAAGTGGACAATTTTTCCCTAAACATGTGCCATGTTCAGCTAATTTTGATACCTAAGTGAGAGAAGAAGAAAAAAACAGTCAAACAACATGTTCACAATTTTGCTAATTAATCCATGGCATCAAGGCGAGACAACACTCATCCTGACCAGTTTGGCTGCTGCACATGCAGCCACATGCAAAGCCCATGCTTCAAAGAGTAAAAAAAGCTAGAAAGCTAATCATCAAAATATACTAAAATGAGAAAATGCTTTAAAAAATGGGATAAATTGCTCCTGGGCAGCTGCACAGTTTATGCTTCTACAATCTGCTTAGCAACAGAAATGACTCTGCCATATAGTCACCATGATACCCCCAGTTTGTTTTTAATAGAAGCAACATTTTCCATCTTCAGGAAAGACAGCGTGGCCTTGCATGATGCTGGCGGTTGCTGGATGCTCGAGGTTACAGAGTTGTCAATCAAGGGGCCTGATACAGGGACATTGACTCTGTGCACTTCTAAGCTGGCATTCTGCAACAGTAGGGGAGTCAATCACACCTGCCTCCAGTTCTCTACACACACCCTGACTAAAAGACAGACTGAATAAGCATCAGCCAGCACAGAGACAGGCAAATGGAAACACCAACACTGTAGAGATTATAGAGAGGGCTTACCACAGTTTGACTGATGATCCTTTTCCAAGTATTTGACATGAATGAAAACGTTGATATGGGCTGAGCAAAGATATCCACCTTCTACACAGATTACGTTTTTTTCCCATCCCAGAATGCCATGTGGACTAGCCAGACCTTCCCCCGCAGCGCTGTGGAGGAAGGTCCGGCAATGAGACCAGGCGCAGAGCAATGCACTACCATGGGTAGCGCTTCTTTAGAGTGGTCTTCACCGCTCTACTCATAGGACAATGGCACAGCCAGCGCCGGATGTCTTTCTTTTTATCCGGATGTCCGTCCCCTTCCTCTTTCTTTGTGTTGGTGTTCCAACCCTTTGGTGGATTTCTGAGGACTATGGTTACCTGGTCCTCAGATCTCTGCAGGGTAAATTCAGACAGCTAGCTAGACTATCTGTCCAATCAGAGGTTTCTGTTGACAACTACAACTACTTTTGTCCAGCGCTTAGCGCCGCCCCAGTACGATTGTGATTGGTTTAAAGAAATGCCAATACACCACTGGCAGGCACACACACTGTACTGTACTGTTAATATGTATGGAAAGGTAGACAGTATTTACAGATTTAACACACATAAATACAAATAGGACATGGGGCAATCAGTGAGTGTCCTGAGCAGGTAGACGTGCCAGCCGGAGAAGAGGATAAATAAGTGAACGTCCCCAGAGACTTTCCAAGGTTACCCAGAGAACTCAGGTGGTGTCACAGCTTTTAGCTGACACCAGCTGCTGCTGCTTGGGCAATACCTGGACCAAACTCTGCCTGCAATGCAAGCTTCCAACCAGGCTCTCTCTCTCTCTCTCTCTCTCTCTCTCTCTCTCTCTCTCTCTCTCTCTCTCTCTCTCTCTCTCTCTCTCTCTCTCTCTCTCTCTCTCTCTCTCTCTCTCTCTCTCTCTCTCTCTCTCTTACTTTCTCGCTCGCTCTCTGTGTGGCACTTTTTCTTTTTCCACAGCTAAATAACCATTTTTGTAGAGTCAGTTCCCAGACTCATTACCTCCACTCCTGTTGGTCTCCATGGGTCAGCAGCTCTAATCTCAGAGGCTCATTGGTAACACATTCTCCATAGCACATACTTTATCTGCTTAGTTTGATTAAAAAAAAGGGCATAAAGCAGTCTAGGGCATACTTACAAATGATTAATAAGCACTGAACCAGCAATTTGCAAGTCATGTTTGAGTGCCTGTAAATACTGAGTTGCCCTTTGAATTGTCTCTAGTTGGACGTGTGTGAGTACAAGATTGACTGACCTCCTTCATTAAGCAAGAAGTACGGTAACACTTTCTCTGTATCCTGTGTCTATAACCCATTATAGAAGGTTTTACCAAAAGTAGTCAGTGAATGAATCATTACTGATGTGTTTAGCTGTCATTTTTTACTTCTGTTTTTCACCACAAACCTAACATACACATAAGATAAGCACAGCATCATTTCAGCTCAGTTAATCTTTATTGTTCACTCCAATCAAATTAGCCTCAAAGGCTTCCCCCCCGCCATAATAAGCCGTCATTTCCACATGGGCCAGAGGCTCATCTCGCACCACACGAAGGCTGGTGCAGACACTTGGGGAAGGAAAGTATGAAGAAGAAGAGAGGCGCCGCGTCCTCCGGCAATTAGCGAGGACCCTTCTGCTGCTCTGGATGGGAATGTTATGACAGCACTTGATAAGACATTGCCATCACACAGAGCTATTCACCAGTGAGACACGTCCCTGTGGGCATGCACTCCACCAAGACAATCAACTGGGGGCTCATTTTCCCTTATTTATCGTCAACACAACAGTTGTGTGTGATAGCCCGTTGTCTCCCTCACAGGGATTAGTGGTTAATGAAGTAATAAGTAATACAAAAACATCAGCATCGATTAGTCCCGTTCTTGCTGATCTTCTCGTCTCCAGGTGTGTGCGTGTATGTGTGTGTGTAAACGTCCACCAGCCCTTCAACAAGGCTATCTCTCTCTCACGGCAAGGCCGTACTAACGGGCACACACACACACACACACACACACTACGTCTGGTTAAATCCAAAACGGCAGATCGACCCAAATGGCCGTGTTTCTGTTTCCCCGCGGCCCTCTTTGATGTTAATGTCCCTATGAATTATTTATCTGTGTGTTCTGTTTGCCTTCTCCTCGTGCTCTCTGAAGGAATGAATCAAAAGAGCGAGGCACACAGAGAACAGACAGGAGGATTTATCATGGGGAGTATTGTTTACCACGCTGACCTCCAGGCCCTGCTATATACTCATATCTGTGCTTTGCAATCAAACAACCGCCTGTTCTCACAGGGCTGAAACAGACACGCACAGCACACAATGCACTGTTTCTTTTTATGGTGAGAAAAAAAAAAGGACCTCTATTGTTTTTTCCTTTGGCTAATATTTCCGCATACATGATCATTCAGAGGACACAATGTATCTATTGTGTAATGATTATGGATTAGGTGGAGAAGATCTACTTTCTTCTGTCTTCCATCAGTTGAATTTCTTTTATTAATGCTGTACGGTTGACACTCAATCGCTGACATAACCATCGGAAACCTGTTCCTTGTAATAAAATAAAGCAGCAGATTAACCCAAGTACCTGACCCCGGAAACATGCACACATCGGTACATTGTCCCCATTTGACGTCTTCCGTTAATGAAAGCAACATGATACATAAGCTGTTGATTATGCTGTTGATGAAATAATTATCATCAGCTTTGTACCCTGTTGTACACAAATGCAGGAGAATAGAGGAAATGGAGTTTTCTTACTGTTTGTGTCTCTGGAACAGATTTCAGACTTTTTATCATGACCTAAGTATTGCAGAGAATGTATCATTTTGTACCTTTTTTTACCAAGATAAATGTATGTGTGCAGATAAACCCGCTAAAGGAAATCAATAGACTCCTTTCCCATTGCCTATTATTTTTTCTTTATGGTGTGTCATGTTCAACGTCACAAACTCACCGAACAACAGGGTTAGTAAACATTATCAAGCAGCTTGGAGGCTTGTGACATTACGGTGGTTGCTTCTTTTGTAATATTTGTTACTAAATGACTGATTTGGCACAATGTCCAAGCGCTGATTGTGCGGCGATGGATGGGATGTGCCAGGTTGAGATGTGCCAGGTTGCCAGCAGAGTGGAGGAGAATAGCTGCTTATCATCTTGTGTCCTGGCCTCCTTTCCACAGCTCGAGCTCAGACCAGCCAATCCCCACAGTCTAATTGGCCTACTTTAACACTTACCTTCCAGTGGTAGCCACTGTGCTGCTGTGTGTGCAGTTCAGCTCCTGTGGGACATTGCTCAGTGACGCTATATCCCTTAATGGGGCTTCTAGACCAGATGCTGATCCCTGCATCAAAACATTTGCCTCACTTCTTTACCTATAGTAGCTCTTCTCTAGTATTTATTAAAGTATTGGGTACATATGGATACTCATCTTCTTGTTGTACCCTCTCTACCCTCACTGTTGCTTGTTTCTGTCATGAATAATTTCCAGAAAGTCTTAGGTTTTCTGCAGGTATTTAGCATCCATCAAGGAATATCATAAGATAAGAACACTGTATTTGTGAAGTATAGCTGTAGGACAGACAGAAAAAGATGGTGTGTGTGTGTGTGTGTGTGTGTGTGTGTGTGTGTGTGTGTGTGTGTGTGTGTGTGTGTGTGTGTGTGTGTGTGTGTGTGTGTGTGTGTGTGTGTGTGTGTGTGTGTGTGATGCTGCCAGCTGCAGCTCAGGATCAGCTACATGGCAGCAGTAATTGGTCTGGCCCGTTTGGATTTGGGCTTCTAGTATTTTTAGTCATGTATCACGCTTGTCTCCCGACATCATGAAGTAGATCTATCTTACAGCTCTCACATCGGCTTGTGAAATTCTCACTGAAAGCATTTCTGTCCTTGGATGTGAGAGAATCATCGCTGTTACAGAGCTCGATTTATTTAAAAAATGCCAAATGATTTACCAGCAATCCTGAGGTCATTGAAAAAGAATTATCATTCTGACACATTGAAATACAAAACGCAGATACAATTGTTTTTAGTCTAAATATCTTTACATTGACATTATTGACATTATTGCCATGCAATTTGGTACGTACACACAATGTGTCCAAATGAGTTTGGTGATTCCCTGAGTTGAAGTTGAGATTTCAACCTCATCTCTATTAGTCTTGTAATGTTAATTAGCTAATGTTGGCATAATAACACACCAAACTAAGATGGCGAACATGCTAAACATTACTCTTGGTGAACATTGTGTATAGATTCCTTAATAATTACAAAATATTAAGGACCAAAACCAGCAATGCAAGTATTTACTGGGAATATATACATACATATATATACAGGGAAGCTATAGTTGTGTAGTTTGTGCCTTATCCAGTCGGCTAACAGAATGCCACACTCATGCTATACTTAGTTAGATGAATTTATTCATGGTTTTAGTTTTTTAATTAGATCAGTTGACAATAGAAATTAAAATATCATCTGCCGTAAAGAAAGAGTGAAAAATGTGTTATATTTGTTGAAGACTGGATTTCTATTGCAATCACTGTCCGTAAGCAAATATGACGATTAACAAAAGTACCTGCATGCATCAGTTACCTGGCTAAAATAGCAGTTAGTGAAGTACATGTGGTTCATTAGAACATATGGCAGCATACTGGTCATTTTCAAACACTAGCTTGGCCCTGACTCACCCCGCGACATTAGTTGTCCCCACAGAAAGCCACACTGGTGTTAGGTCAAAGACCAGGCCTGGTGCCTGGGGCCAAATTGAATTACTATGATTGCCTAGTCTTTTATAATTAATTTGCGAAGGGCTTAAGGGCCTAATAGCTGTGAGGAGCACAGGCTTGAAGGACAAACACTAATTAAAAGTTGCCAAGGATCAGGAGTACGCCATGGTGCGGGATGACTTATCAGTTAGAAAGAGCTGATTATAATTCTGCACCGGGCCTCCACCAGCTCTACTATCATGAGAGTTCACATTTCCCTCCATAGAAAACAGTATGTATTATGAGTCAGGCTTAAAAGACTTACTAAATGTAAGCAGGGCACAGGGCCACTGTAGTGCATGACCCCCAACGCTGCTGTGGAATGAGCTTGCATGTGTGATTACCTCAACTGTCAGGGTGCTGGGAATGTGTCATTAGAACACAAGCTTGCGTTTTACTAGGGCTGGGTATCAGTTAAAAATATTGAATACTGGTACTGATACAATGACTGCGATACCAGTGCCTAAACAATACTTTTTCAATACTAATCTTATAAAAGAACTTACTACACCACATAACGGCACAAATCTTATTTATTTTTCAGTGTGTAAAGTTGATTTTTCTTGTTTTTTTGGTTGTCTCCGCAACGTTAGACAGCCAATCACAGACACTAGTAGACTAGAAGCATGCTGTGTGCTTATTGGGTCACTGGTGCTGAGGAGTTTTACTCCTTAGGTATTGCAATTGAGTATTGAATGATGAGGCAATTTGGTCAGTGCCTAAAAAGTATTGAATTCGGTACCCAGCCTGCCTTTTTCACAGGCATTTAGTACATGCTCTTGTGCTACTGCAATAAACCCAGAGGAGAATTAGAATTACATTTATTTAAATTCCTGGATCACCTTAAAGCCAAATAGAAAGGAGGAGTGTCAAACCAGGGTGATATCCAACGGTCATGTAGGCCTGCCACTAACGATCGTTTTTATTTGAGATTATTTTCTCCATTATTAATTAGTTGTTTGGTTTAGAAATGGTGAAATATGTGGATCAGTGTTTTCAAAAGCCCAAGATGATGTCCTTGGATGTCTTGCATGTCCACAACAGAAATATACACAGTTTACTGTCACAGAAGAGTGAAGAAACTAAAAAGAAGAAGAAGCTGGAATCAGCGAATTTGTAAATATGTCTCAAACAGATGAATTGATTATCAAAATAGTTGGGGATTAATGTGATAGCTGACAGCTAATCGATGAATGGAGTAATCTTTGCAGCTTTCCTGTCATGTCCTAGGTCATCTAGTATTACAGAGAAGAGATGGATTGAATAACAAGACTGAGCTGAGGCTTAATGTTGAGTCATATTTGTATTTAAGACAGATGACATCAATGCAGGTCAAAATAAATGAGACTGTCTACTAGTTATACAGAGAAGCCTTTGCCTGTAAGGCTGCTGGTGTAGTCCTATTAGGGGCATATGATTCACAAAATGCCATTTTTCAAATTTTTAGGCTCACAATTTGATGCAATACCAGTTTTCATTCAAAAACCATTCTCAATAAATGTAGTTACTTTTCCTTTGTCTGTCAAATTTCCTCTTGTGGATCAATAAAGTATCATGTGATTACAGTAGTTGAAAACATCTTTGGAATTCTGTGAGTCGATTTTGAATCGGTAGAGCTTGAATTGCGGTTTAATTACAAATTGATTATTTTGCACAACCCTAATTTCTATGAAGTCCGGAGGATGTTGAGGTTTAGGCCAGCTGTTGGTCCAGTGAATTGTTCCCATATTATTCTTTGTATGACTCATTCTCCGAGCTCAGTTATACAATATAACTTACATCTTCACTGCGGGAACAGATTGCCAAGCTAATGAAAAACTCCCACGGCAGTCTAGATTAACTTCATCCAGGGTTTTGTGGAAGACAAGTCCTCAATTGCTTTTCTGCCGCTGGCACTCTTTCTCCCTCTATTTCCTCTTCTCTCCTTTCCCTCTGTGTTCACCTGTAGAGTAGTGGCGGCTGTCTCCAAGGGGGAAGAAAGCTTATTGAGTCAATTGGAGCAAAGAGGAAATTAACAACCACTGGCTGGCTGGTTTTATTGTTTAGTTTGGAGACAAATGGGGCTATATCCTTGCCGGAGGAGGGAGTGAGGGCTTTCCCTGGGCTCTCTCTGAATTGCTTTGTGGTTTTATACACATTGCTTCCCTTGTTCAGCTGTTTATCTCTATTGGTAATTGCTGAAGTTGCTTTTAGTGCAAACTAGAAGCAAAACAAAAAACCTTTTTTGGGGCATTGTCGGCCTTAATTTTTGACAGGACAGCTGAAGACGTGAAATGGAAGGGGGGGGGGGACGACATGCAGCAAAGAGCCGCATGTTGGAGTTGAATTGTGGCCCGCTGCGTTGCGGTGTAAACCTCTGTACATGGTCGCCTGCTCTACCAACTGAGTTATTTCCTAACAATAATTTGTATTGCTGATTATTGTGTAGATCGTTGTCTCGATTCATCAATAATAAAGAGAAAATAAGCCCTTATTATTCATCTGTTTGAATAAATCATCAACAATCCAGTCAGGCAAAAATATATATACGAGTTAATCCTTATTTAGTTAGGCAAATGGTAGAAAGAGTTTTATTTAGAACCTGTTTTTTTCATTCTGTCTTTATCTTCAGATGTTATCATAATATACTTAGTCAGTTGCTGTAGATTGATACCTACTGCATAGCTAATAAACTACCTAGTGCAACAGCCCTGCAATAAATCCTATCTTCAGGAGGGTTATAATGTTTTCCCTTATTGTTGAAACTGTTGGAGAGAGCTGCTGGTGTTTCTATATTTCCAATTCACCGTCAGTCTTATTCATGTTATCCTGCCAAAGAAAAGTGATTTTGAATAAGATGGCAATAACTCTAGAATCCGTTTTTGAACATAATCAACTCATCACAGCACGTAGCAGCTTCTGCTACGCTGATCACATCGTGGTGCTTCAATGTACTTCTCACAGTAGACTCCTGAACAGAGTAAAATCAGCACCACTGAGACATTTATCATTTACCAGCCCGCTGTTGACATGTTAGTTAACATGTCTTTCATCAATGTCCTTGATTCAATGTCATCACTGTCATCTTAACAAGACGAGGCGTCAGCCACAGGAAGGCTTGTTCGCGGCTTAATTGACTGAAGCGAGTTGAGATCATCTGAGGCTAACTACACTTTCTCACAATGAGGTTTTGATGAGCTCAAATCAATGGTGGGCAGGGGGAGAGGGCTGCATGTAGCGCTCATTAATTCAATCTTCATACATCCCAGATGCTTGAGTCAGAATACGAGGAACAGAACGGCTATTGATCATTCTCTGGCGTTTGGCCAGACAACACAGCCAGTCTGCATTTTCAGGATTAGAAAAACAAGTAATGATTCTCTCTCAATGTTCCATCTAAACAGCATTATACATTTGTATCCTCTGCCCGGCCTGGTTGGATCTAACCTGAAATACAAACTTCACCCTAGGAATTGAAATGATTTGCATAACTTAAGGGAAGAGAAGCATTCGCATTTCTGTCAAATGGGTTTAGAAATTTGGAAAGACCATAAGTTAGATCTTGTTTGTGCTCTCTAAATAGCATGCAGATCATTTTGCAGGCAGAGAGCCAAACCAGAAAGGCACAAATACTCTCTCTGTTAACCGCGCAAAGGAAGACTTCATTTTGGAAATGCTACGTATTTTGTTTGGCAGAAAATGCTTACTTGAAGTTCATAATTTTTTAGCATTAAAATAAAGGGCTTCCAGTCTGTAAAGCCATTAGCACTGTCTCACCCATAACAATAGAGTGTCTTTCTGTCCACAGTGAGTGAATCTTTCTGTTGTACAATAATCTGGCTCCTCAAGGCTCTCCTTTCTGGTTCCTTACTCTGCACAAGGCTATGCCAGTGAGTGGAACTGTTTAATTTACACAGGGCCTGAAGATAATATTTACATAAGCAGTGTTAAAAAGAAACCTTGCAAGCCCTAAGGCTGTTAATGGTAATTATGCTTCATAAACCCATGCCCTTCCCTTGCCAAACACACTTACGGGCCCTGCAGCTCTTATTTGAAGTTTGCGAGCTTCATCACAAAGAATGGAACCGTGTAGATATACCGATTAAGAGTCAGCAACATCCACCCACTTACCAGCTTAAAAGAAGACAGTGGTACTGGGTGTTTCCAGGCTCATCAAAGCCTGGTTGTGCGATGAATGGTGTGATACATTGTCTGAGTGACGGGATGTGACAGCGCAGACACAGACTGTCATGGACATGCCTTCCATCCTGGATTACCAGTGAGGAGTTTGCTTCTTGTCTGCACCTCTGGAAGCAAGCCAAGATCAAATGACCGGCCCACCCCTACAACATCCTTCACTCTGTTTATTTGCATTGGGAGTAATGACTGGGAGACGGCTCCTTGCCCATTAGAGTTCAGGTTTTTGCACATGGAAAGGTTTTCTTGGAAAGTGTGAACATTAGAGCCAGGGCTCCTTTAAAAGCTGGATGTATCGTTTGTCTTGGATTCAACTCACACAAAAAACACCTTTTTGTTTCATGTGATGCATTGTACATAAAACCCTTTTTCTTCTTGGGGCAAAAACTGAAAGTTCAACTGATGACTTTGTGACTGAGTGGATTAAGGTTCACATCATGTGACCGAGACATGGCGTCAGCATTTTTTTAAGTAAAACTTTTTTTTTTTCTTTTTTTTTTGCAGGTAAAACAACAATAATAATAATTAGGGGTGGGAATCTCTTGGCACCTTTTGATTCTGATTCAGAAGCTAGCAATTCGATTCTAAACCGGTTACCGATGCATCTCGATGCAACAGTTTTTCCATTTCCTATTTCCATACGTAAATTTATAAAATATTCTGCTAATCAGTTCCTAGACAAAGCATAGATTTTGACATATACAGTATTTATCATGCACAAGTTGCAAATATTTGTTTTGTCTAGTGGGGTTTGTATTAGAGCTGGGCAATATATCGATATCATGAAATGAAACTTGCTATCCTCTTAGATTTTGGATATTGTAATATTGTAATTTGGCATATGTGTTGTCTTTTTTGTTGCCTGGTTTTAAGGCTGCATTACAGTAAAGTGATGTAATTTCCTTATCTTAACAGACTGTTGTAACTGTTCTAATATTTACCATTTAGTCATTATATCCACATTACTGATTATTATTTATCAAAAATCTTAACATGTAAATATTTTGTGAAACACTAAAATATCATTGCAATATCGATATTGAGGCTCAACTAACCCTTGGTCAAAAATCTCATGGTATTAGATTTTCTCCATATCTTAGCGGTCCGTCCTGTTGTTGTTGCCGTTGCGAGGCGTTGTTGCGTCCCCCAGAGATCGCGGATCGTGTCCCTGTGTGAGTTATTGTCACTGTCCTGCGTGTGGCGTTTGATTTCTGCGTTGTTGCGTCCCCCAGAGACCGCTGATCGTGTCTTGGCGTGAGTTGTTGTCACTGTCCTGCGCGTGGCGTTTCATTTCCCCGTTGTTGCGTCCCCCAGAGACCGCTGATCGTGTCTTGGCGTGAGTTGTTGTCACTGCCCTGCGCGTGGCGTTTCATTTCCCCGTTGTTGCGTCCCCCAGAGCAGCCCAGTGTCATGGCAGTTTGAGAAATGAGCACGTTTGAAAATGCACACATTGACATGCACACAAACCAATAAATCAAAATTAAGAGACCATTTCACGAAGTGGTGTGAGAACAGGTTGCAATAAAATATTAAAAAGAAACAACATGTTGGAAATAAATTGATGTGCTTGCATTAATAGACATCTCTTTTTTAATCCCTGTTTTAAGAAGTGATTTAGAAGCTGTCTGCAAGTCCTAGACCAGAGCGTTCTAGAGCTGAAGGGCCTTGCATGCAGTAACCTGGTTACCTTTAGGTTTGTCCTGGCTCATAGGGGGGGTATCAATTCAGCAATATAAATGAACCACGAAGTGCTTAAAGTTGTCAGTAAATAATCTGGAGCAAACTAGTAAAGAGAAGCTAAAACAGGGCTGGCATGATGCAGCTGTGTTTTGTACCATCTGAAGGCGTAGGGGGGTCTTTTGGTTTACACCCTGAACGCAGTGTATATTGATTGAGATAAAGATGAAATAAAAGCATGAAAGGCTTTCTCAAGATCAGGTTGACAGAGAAAAACAAGTTTTCGCCTGCGGGGACTATGTATGTCTATACCAAATTCCACTGCAATCCATCCTACAGCTGTCAAGTTATTTCATCCTGAACCACATACTCCAACCTGCTGATGGTGCTCGGAGTAAGATCACAGGTTCACTAAGACATGAGGATTCCCCAGGATCTGGGGGGGTCATGACTGTCTGAACAATTTCATCCATGGATGCACGCTGATAGCTCTATGTACACAACATCCAAAGAGGAAAGGGTCCATGTAAGGATAGACATGTCATGAGGTTTCCAACTGGTTAATGGTTTTTCAACACCCTGTTAAAGAAAAGTACATGTGGATGTAGCATTTTCCTTGATTCCAAGCCATGAGCCACTAACACTGTATATACTGTCTATGTGAGCTGATGAATAGGCAGGGAAGGCTCTTATCAGGGGCAGCTGTGAGAGTCATTCATCAGTGGAGAATAAAGGAAGCGAGAGGAGATGATTGGGGCAGTCGGTGATGCTCCACAGTATAATAGGCCTACATATTCTCAGTGTCCTGGAATAACTCTGGATCTCCATCTCTGTCACTGCTGGCATTGTGCACTACTTGCAGAACAGGTATTAAAAGCCAAGAATCTGCCATTCCAAAAAATGTTTAGCAACTCCAGGGACAGTGTGAAAAGGGTATTTATGCAATTTGAAATGTGTTAGTTAGCGATGATGGAATAATGAATATTGTCTAAATTCAGAGACTGAATGACATTCAGCTCCTTTTAGGTGTGAATTAAAGTATATCCGGATTATACAAGGAATCTATCTTGATGACACATTCACAACTTAGGAAATTGACCTAAGACTTAGGATTTACTAAGATACATATATAATATCTGAACGTTATAATCAGCAGTGAACGTAATGTATCTTACTAGCTTGTCTATACTGCAGGCATTTCATTTTAGTTTAACAAGGGCCATAGATTTTGTGTATATATATATATATATATATATATATATATCAATCAAGGATCATTGTATTTTCATATACATGTTTTTACCATTGTGGTGATTATTTCATCCAAAACCACTTATCATAAATTAATTAAATATAAGTGTTCCATATACACACTGAGTGTCTGTCATGACACTCGATGTGTATAAATGATTTGAATGAAATCATTCGAAAAGGGAAATGAACACACTTTGGACGTAAAAGCAGACCGAAGCTTATAGTTTGGCCCAATCCCAAAGTGAGCCCTGAAGACTAAAGACTCACAGACTTAGTAGAGCTCAGATAGGGATGTAACGCTGACCGGTGCAACAGTAGACCACGATAAAAATGTTAGCAATAACCATTACCGCTTTTATTTAAAATATCATTATTATCACTGGATTACCACTGTGTGGGCACCATGTGTTTAATCTTTCCCAGCGTCATCCGAGTGCCGCGCAGACGCACTGTGTAACATATTTTGGTTATTATGAGAATGGCAAAGGACAGTTGATTGAAGATAATCTTTCTGCAGAAGGTGCAGGAAAGAAGCTGCTGCTAAAGGCATTGAATACACTTTTAAAAATGTGGCAATTATACCAACAACCGTGATCATTTTGGTCACCATAACCGCGGGGTTACATTTTCATACTGTTACATCCCTGATCTCAGGTGCTGAGTGAGTGAGGGTGTGAGGCCACGTGGGCTCAGATAGGTATAAATGGGATTGGGACAGCACTTTGACGACGTTTAATAGCTAACTACTAACTAATAATCAAAAATATGTTGCTGACACTTGCTGCTTTGGGAATTTTCATTTTACGTGTGTTGCTTTCCACACGGCCGAGGCCCAGGAGACAGCTGGGTAATTACACATTTACAATACAAGCTGGACAACGGGTCCGCTCCGTGGTATTGTGGCGTGCTTCTGTTTACCTTTTGTAATTTCCCGGATTTCCCCATGGTCTCCATGGTAAACGTCACAACGCTTTGAGCTGTGGGTTATTCCCTTTGGTTGAGCCTGCATCAATGCAGAAATTTCACATTGGGACAACCCTAAGCCCTTATGAATTTTCGCTATTGGGCCTGTGATGAACCATTCTTAACACAATTTCTACCTGACTCAGCAGTGACTCAGAACCTTTCTAGTGGTAAACCCACAGTCTGGCAAGGCCCTGCCCCTTCAGCTCAGTGTGCACTTCAGCACTGAGGCCCATTTCTCCAGCTGCTTTTGGAAGGATGCCACCATCACGTCCCCAGTGATCCCAGAGACACAATCATGAGCTTTTCATGCACCTTCTGGTTTGGCGTCAGCTGTCGGTCCAGCTGCTCTCTTGAGACTGCTTTTCTAAGCATGCACCTCCATTCACCTGCTCTGTGTTCTCTTATACATAACCCTATTATTGTCTTTATTTATACTTCTTTGACATCTTCTCAACAGGCGATAATAAGATGTTAAACCGTTGCCATTCCTTGATTTACGACAATTAAGGTATATCGAAAGCACTTAACATGTATGGGTGATTTGGATTTAGAGATGCATAAAACTGTTAAAAACAGGTGTGTGATTGATGAACCATGCATTAGGTTAAAGCCTTAATTAGTTCCAGTGTGCAGATGTGCTTACAAGTGTACACACATTTCAAGGAGACCTATTGATGGTATTCTTGTCCTAAAGAGAATTAAAATCCCAACTGAGTGTTTGTGCCCCTCAGTACATGCAGTATGAGGCTGTACAATGCTGCAGATGTGTCCTCATAATAACTCCCCTCTGAACTGTATTATTCCTGCAGAGCAAAAGGCCACATCCCAATGCTTCTTAACAGTGAACTAGCTGCCAGTCCTGAGTTATTGCCTGAGATGAGAACGGACACTTTTGCTGCATATAAAATGAACACAGTCCGTTTTGAATTTGATGGATTAGGGCTTCAGACTAATAATGATATCTGTCTGTGTGACAGCTGAATTATTGACTTGTAATTTGAAAGGTGTAGCTCACAACTCATGATGCTACTAACACAATGGGAGACAAGATGCAAAAAGGCTTATTTCTCATGTTTGGTCTTGCTTTGATTAGTCCATGCTTTATTGCTGCAATAAACCAATTTTCACATTGGAGGAACCAAAAGACAGCAAAAGTAATGCTTGAATTTTGAGGACATCTGTGTAAGGAAATCCGTTGAGAGCATCAAGCCAGCTGCTATGTGATGCATCAAGGTTACTAAAGAGATCAGAGAAAAGTTCCAAAATAGTAAAATGGAACTGCCCTTATCCGAGGCATATAGCATTTTGCCCTGTTGCAGCTAAAGAACATATTGTTACACGGATCTCCAAGTGAGACCATTAGACTTTTATTTTCCTCTAGTTTGCTTAATAAACCCTCTTCAGCCATATGATTTAGTGGTGCGAAGCCACACAGGCAGTCTATCTCAGTGCCATTAATCAAGTTCCTATGCACTAGCGAGGAAGCTATAAGTGCTCACTTAGGCCTCTCCTATAGGAGGCTAAGAGCTCTGGGAACGGGTTCTTTTAAAGGAGAAGGCTGTCCTCATGTTCTGGTGTTGTGTTCATGCTTGCGTGTGTTTATTTGCAATCACAGACAAGCAAACCTACTATTAAGAGTAGGCCTGCACAATTAATCGTTATAAAAATTGCAATCTTGAGTCACCCTGTTGACGATTTAATTTCTAAATAAGTAAAAAAAAAAATGTATGACTTTGATTCTCATTTAATTTTACGAGCCGACTTCATCACAAACACTACTACTGTCTTCTGTGAATTATAAACATGGACTGGATAAACTAGGTTTTAATGCTCTCCCTTCTCTTCAGTGAAGCCTCTGTGTTTCAGGCTTGTGGTCATGAGTAATGTCCTATCTGTGCCAAAAAAAATCTATATTTGGTACTGACAATTTGTTTTGTTTTGCCATGGTTCATGTGTGCAATAAGCATTACGTTCATGGGAAAAAAAAATCATGGCAGAGGATTGGGATATCGATTCTAAGCTAAAAAATATACACATAACATATTTTATGTTTTATATTTTTCCCCAAATGCAGGCAGAATTTATAGGTTCCCTCCAAGGTAGAATACTTTGTCTTTTCCCGGACACTATGACACAATGCATTGAGATAATTGCGGTGGCCCCTCGGAGGAACAGCCCGTCTGAAGGGGGCGGCTTTCACCGAGTTATCAGCGACATGCAAACAGCTCTGTCAACACAGGAGCGTCAGCGGTGCGCTGTCTCAGATGGGGAAGCAATATAAATGTGCAAAAGGTGACATTGCTTTATGGCCCAGTGTTTCTTTAAAGATTTCTTTGTTAGCTCTTACACTGATATACTGAGCCCTGATACAGATGTAGATAGACAATCTTTAACCCTGGAAGAAGTACATGTTAACAAATTCTTGAAGGTAAAGCATCTTGAAGAATCTCAAGAAACTAAAACCAAGAGCTTGCATAAGTGTGTAGAGACTTTTTCTAGTCTGTTCCTCTTGGGTCACGAGTTAGCCAGACCCGGCGAGCTACCTGGAGCCACGACTGTCCCGAAAACTGTGGCAGGTGTGCATCTAGTGTAACTATTAGGGATGTAACTCAAATCACGGTTCGATGCCATTCACAATATTAAGTTCAGATTGGATTAACAGAATGAAATGACAATATTCATAATGATAATGTTCCTTTATTTATAGAAACTGAGCCAAACAGCAGATGTGTCCTTGGATCAAAAGTGCAACTGAAATAGTATTTTATCTTAAATAAAAAAAAATAAAAAATAAAATAAAGAAATCCTTGTTTATTGCTAAGGCTATATGGTTAGATTTAAAGGATTTAATTTAAATAAGTGGTCATTTCTTTTCACCAGTCATTTGATGTTAAACGACAAAAAGAAGAAACACTAGATGGCAGAAGGGTTGCAACAACATTGAACGCAACACAGGCTTATGAAGCTGGACCCAAACGCAACACTAAGTCCCATCTCTGTTGTCCTCCACGGTTTGGGGGGGTCACGATGCCAAAACTTCAGGAGTCGGTGCCAATACCAGTAAAATAACACATTCCTCGATGCCGATTACGATACCACGGTAGTAAAAAGATTTTCAAGACTCCATATACTTTAGCTTGAAACTATTATTACTAAAATATTTGAATAATATCAACATAAGAAATATGTGCAATAGAGCATAGAACAACAGAATAAAGTGTATATAATGGTTGTAGTGCAACAACTAACGTCCCCAAACACATTCCTTCTTTTCAAAAGCTGCTGTGCAAAAACAACAGTGTTCCTAACAGTTGCGTGACCAGAGATGTTACACGTCTGGGCTGTTTGAAAATTGCATCGTAAGTCATTTTTTTATCCTAATCAGTTGTTATCTTCACACACTCAAATCCATTTCTAACAGACATGCCATAGATCGTGACATCCCTAGTAACTATTTGTATTGTGGTGTTTGGCGCTGTCGTGTCTCAAGACACCTAATGCAGCAGCTATCACCATCGTTACTTTTTGCTTAAAAATAACCTTTTGGGGCTATAATAATACATTTTCAGGATGTAGCCTAAGTTAGACATTTCACACATGCAAAAGAAAAATTCTAATTGTAAATAGATGTAAATAATTTGTATCACTCAGCTCTAGATAATACTATGCAAATGAATACTTTACTGACAACTGCAAATATTTCACTAGATTCTAACCACTAAGCACTAATTAGTTTTTAGATAGGTTTCTGATTCCTTTAGTTGTTCAGCAGTGTTTGGCAAAAAGACCTTACTTGGTAGTGCATTACATCAGGTCACATATTTTCAGTTACTAGTAGACCTGGTGTAATGGATAAGGAAAAACACAGGCTCATCCCTCCCAGTTAACGCTCTATTACTTATGCTAACATAAGCCAACTTATGCTAAGAAAACATAGTTTGCTATCTCGGGATGGGATGGCAAAATATTTAATGTGATCCCGAGGGAATAGCTTGTAATCTTGAGATAAGATAATTACATTGTGATTATGAGAAAAACAAGGTTGAGGAAATCTGTGCAATCATGACAGCTCTTGGCTTCTGCAGTTTTGAAAGGTTTCTTGTAATTGTTAATAAAAAAAGAGAAGAACAATGGATCAAAGCAGAATTAATATAGGATTTTCCAGTTAAAAAGTCATACCCTGTGCATAACTTGTATGATGTGTGCTTGTGTGAGTTCCCATTTATTAATGTTGGTCTCTGAAAGAATTTACAAATGGCTGTTAAAAAGCCAACACACTACTGCAGGAGTGTCTGTGAATGATGCCTGCAGCACTTAGGTTAAGTATTCTTCTGTAGTGTGTTGTCTCTGAGGAGGTCGGGGCAGAATATTTAGTGTTTTTGTGTTTTCTACAGCTATGCATTTCAAGGAGGCAGGTCAGCCATCCTGTTTTCTCTATTATTTATCTGAGAAAAAAAGCTCATATCTGTACACACATTGGTGAAACCAATGCCAGCAAGCTTCCAATACAACATGGGGGTTTATGTGTCTGGATCAAGGAAAGAGTGCTCCTCACTGTTTTCCCTTCTGGAGTTATATTTTAGAATCAGGCTAGTGGAATCAAACCAATAACCTTCTGATCAGGTAACTTGGTTGACTAATGATGGGAATGTCAGATCTTTGTTTGAAGGGATTCCTCAGCCTTTTATTTGGAACCCAGACACTATCAATAGTCTTAGTCCCAATCAGCCGTGGATCAGTAACGGCTCTGCATCATAAATACAATACAACCACTACAAAAGACAAAATATCAGCATCAGGGGTCATTCTAGGATCTAACCTTTGGGGGGGGGGGCTGCTGAGAAAGGTCGCCAGTAACACCTGCACCAAATAAGACAAACTTCAAGCACCAAAATTGAAAGTTTTATTATTATAATTTTTTAGGGGGCTGAGATGAATTAGATTGCACCTGATCAGCATCCATTTACAACACAGCCCGATAACCCGTAGCAGTTCCAGAGGCTGGATGTCGGCCCACGAGGTTCAAGCTATTGTAGAGCAGCATATTTAATGTCCCTTCTCTTTTCATCACATTGGATGCTCCTTCTTTCTGTAATTACACATCATTACTATTTCTCACTAAACAACATACTGAGTAAATGATTGTTCTGCTTTCATTAACTTGCTCTGGGACCTTTTCTGACTGGAAGAGACAACATTGGCTCTAACATCACTTCTAATTCACTTTTTCATAGTAATAAGATAGTGTTTCTCTGCCATCCAAAGCCCTATCATAATAAAGCGCTCACAAAGAACATTACAAGGGACAATCAATAAAATGGTAAGTGCAGATAAGGGAGAAAATAAATAAGGCAGAGAGGCAACCAAGAAACTGTAATTAAAAGGGAGACTGTTGTAGAAAAGGCATTTAAAAGCATCACAATGCATTAAAGGTGCCCTGCCACACCTACCTCATCACATTGTGGTATAGTCCGAAGTCCTACCATGGACTCTGTAACTTAGTTACCGTGGTTACCTTGTTTCAAGCCATTCTAGCGTGGTATAGAAGCCTGCAGGAAGACTCGGCTCCATTTGGGCCAGTTCTCATTGATATTCAACCAGCTAAGCTGCTTGACTCTGATTGGCTAGCTGCTAGCCAATGAGAGCCTGGCTATCAGCATCCTTTACCCAGCTCATGAATAGTAATGAGCTCAGGTAACATGACATCAGACTGACCAGCTGTTGTGATTGGTCTGATTTCTCCTCTTATTTCTTTCCAGTAGCTAGAGCTGACAGAGGAGGTAGCAGTCATCTTCACATTCACCACTTAACACACACACACACACACACACACACACACATGGTTTTGTTTGGCAGGGCACCTTTAAGGTGATAAAAACTAATGCAATGTAGCTACTGTATGAGTTAGACCGTGAAAAACCATGTTAAGTTTAAAACTAAAAGACATCTTCATGTTTCAGAACATTTAGATCTGGAAATGGAAATGCTCCTATTTTGTTAGTACCAGCACTTCACAAGGCTTTCATTCATCACAATCATACTGTTGGCTATGTCTGACACACGAGACCTCACTTTTAATCATTTGCAATGTTTCATGCCTACTGCATATCAGCTTGTGTGTGTGGTTGTGGTTTCCCTTTTTTGGGTTAACCCTGTGCACCCTATTTGCGTTATTTATGCAGAATAATTTGCATGCATTTGACTGACTTTTGACCAACTTCATTTGTTGTTTGGTGTATGCATTATGAGACTTTCATGCTACCATAATAGTGAAAAAGAGTTCAGATGCTTCTTCTTATCTGATTTTGTGGTGTGGATAAAACTTAATACATTGATTTGCAAATCCTATTCAACCTTTATTTAATACCAAAAAATGTAGATATATAATGTCCAAACTGACAAACCATTGTTTGTTTTTTGCAAATTTTGCCTCATTTTGAAATTGTTGGCCAAAAACCCGTTCCAAAAAAGCTGGGACAGGGGTCACAAAAGACTGGGAAAGTTGAGGAGTGTTCAAATAACACCTGTTTGGAACAATCCACAGGTGAATAGGTTAATTGGTCAGGATTGGGTATAAAAGTCTTTCAACCACAGTTTCTCAACGTTCAATTGCAAGGAATTTAGGGATTGCATCATCTACAGTCCATAATATCTTCAGAAGATCCCGAGAATCTGGAGAAATCTTTGCACGTTAAGCGGCAAGGCGGAAAACCAACATTGAATGACCATGACCTCAGGCGGCCCTGAAGGACATTACCACGTGGGCTCAGGAACACTTCTGAAAATCATTGTCGGTAACCACAGTTGGTCGCTACACCTACAAGTGCAAGCTTAAAGCAAAACATCATACATGCAGGCATCTCTGGCCCTGAGCTCATCTGATATGCGTTTGCTGTGGTCTGACTAGTCCACATTGCAAAATCATTTACCAGCAGTGGAGGACTTGTTGGACTGCGCAAACACAACGTCGCTCTTTCATTCCTTCAACCGGCTTCTTGAGAAAAGTTTAGACTGAAAACTGTCGGCTGGTTGGTTTGTTTGCAACCATAGCAACGCACAGAACTGACCATAAGCCATAAACAGGCAAGAGGCCGTAAACTTGGCACAAACTGCAATCAGACGTAATGTTTAAAAGTAGCTGTGTTTCTCCTTCTTATCGGGTCTGCAGCCTTTAGAGCTGACCATAAGCCGTGAACAGACAAGAGGCCTTAAACTGCAATAAAAACCATGACTGAGATGCATATTCCAAATGCACAGTATACATGTCTAAAGAATGTCTCTAAAACCAGAATAATACCGGAATGTCCCACGTGTCTTAATCAGAAAATGCTATATTTGGAATATCAAATCGGAACATGTTGGGTACATAACCAAATCTTATTTAATCTCAACTGATTATCTGATGGACTACAATGTCACTCACCCACTCTGTGCCCTTATGGTCTGTAGTTTTAACAAAGGCAGATAGAGGAGCTGGATTTGGGACGGAGGGAGGAAGAACGTCAGCACCGTGTCAGTCAGAGGGAGAAGGGACCGGGTGATCTGGGCTTCTGGCCGCTAGTAATAATAGATGTGCTAAATTCCTTGCTGTCACTTGTCCTCTTGTAGCGCTCTGAATCATCATATCAATCATTATTATTGCTATGATCACAACTCTTCTCTGACGGAGCTGAGAAAGATTCCTCATGGCCTTCTTTCTCACTCATGCTCTCAGAGTGCTAGGACTCTGCAGGCTGAAGCTCCCCAGTTGATTACTCATTACATCAACATGGTTTCATTTACCGTAGTTCTGGTGACGCCGGAGGTTCCTTCGGATGTGTCTCATTTTTGGCATTGGCATTCCGAGCTACAATCTTTTATTTATTTTTTTCTCATCACAAACTCGACAGCCATTTTTTATTCCAGAGCTCACCTCCCTACGTACACTTGTTCCACCAAATCATGTTCCATTCCGAGGCGATTTTGCAGAGACATTGTTGCTGCGTCCGGAGCTTAGCGCCTCCCAAGACGATTGTGATTGGTTAAAAGAAATGCCAATATACCAGAGCATGTTTTTCTCCCATCCCACAATGCTGTGTGGACTAGTCAGACCTAGGTCTGGCAAAGCTAAGAGACTGGAGGAAAGAATAGTCCAACTTAAACTATTGGCCAAGAGAAGAAAGAACTACTGACCTCCTCATTTTCCTCTCTCTCTGTCTCACAAGTGGCGTCTGAAAGTCACTGATTTCTCTCTGCAGTCTCATCTTGTCTCTGTGGAGAGCTGCCAATATACTGTACAGCTCTGTATGAATAAAAGAGTGGAAGATAAGGAAGAGTTTTTTTTTTCCAACACTCTGAGGGCTTATCTTGAAACTACAAAACTCCAGCCCACTCTCGCTCACTTTATCTGCCATGAAAACACTTAATTCACTTTAGGACTAATATTCTTTGAACGTTCATAAAGTTTGGGTTCAAGTGATGACTCTGTCCATGAAAACCTATAATAACTGAGACATCACGGTTCAATGAAAAACTTTTTATCTGCTACCTCCTTAGGACATAAGACAAATAATTTGCATAGTGTTAAGTGTTTTCCATAAATTCACCCCTTTAGAAAATTGAACTACCCTGGAGAACCAGAGTTTTCACAAGAGCACAATTTGAATTTGCTGAGCAAGTTACTCTGGCATCGAGTAATGCTGCTCATTAACTACGCCTTTTGGAGCTGAGCTGCACCAATCACATCGGTGTATCTGATGTAGGCGGGGTCAGAGGCCAGCTGCACCGATCACATCGGTGTATCTGATGTAGCCAAAGGCAAGCTGCACCGATCACCATCACATTTTTTTAAACGGAGTCCGACACAGTGCTCACTACACAAACTATACATTACATCACTTCCAGCAACCTTCCTTAAATTTTTAATCAAATATTCTCTGGTCCAGCTCATCTAAAAACACAACAACACCAAATGCATGAGCGTGTCGTAGCCTACCTACAACATTTCAACTGATTTAGCAGTTTAGATAACACTCTTTACTGTCCTGGTGTTACACACGTCAACTAACCACAGATGGGGGTTCCTGTGTATATATGGGGGAAAAGACTGGTGTTGTCACATATTCTTGTGTTTTTGTGTGTGGTTGTGGGAGGATGTATTTCCCTCCTAATAATATGGGAATATAATAGATGGGAGTACAAACGCCTGCATAATCCATTCTATGAGACATTTACAGGGAAACACACACAAAGGAATACAAGCAAGCATGCTTACACACACACACACACACATTTAGTGGACATTCATGCATGAGCAACAATGCATGTACTGTAGGGCATGCTTAGTGATGTGTATTCCCTACTCATACTAGGTCATACACATCACTTGCACACAGACAAATACCCACTAGGATTTTCCATTCTGATGCATTCTCCTCTTCTAATATAAGCAGCAGGTAAATGCTGATATTAAGCTCCACATCATTATCTGTTTTGTAGAAAACACACACGATGCATCCCACATCATGTGCACTCAGCCTTTTGAAGGGAAGCCGTTTGATTGCAATGAGGATGCATTACATTTGCAACCAGAGAACTAATAATTCATTAGGATATTTAACAGGTATAATGCGTTCCACTGCTTAACCCCTCCGCCCTTCCATAGCTGAACATCACAACAGAGCGACTGTCCTCGATCGCCCCCAGCCCAGTCGGAGAAACACTGTTTTGCTCAAGTCATCATTTACCTTGATTAGCACAGCTCCCAGCAGGAGCGCCTCACTGATTTGCACGTAATAATTCCTCTGGCTTCTCGTTTCCACAGTTACATGTTCTGAGAGCAGCGGTGACAGGAGTGGTTGGGATTGGAGTCTTTAACAGGGATGGCAAGACCATGACACTACGCACATACCACCAATTAAACTGCCCAAAGGCATGAATGATGAAGTGCTGGTGAGTTGGTAATGGGAGGTGTTGTCCTGTATTTTACGGACTGGAATTCCAATGATTGAAAGTGAGAAATCATAAGAGGCCATGAGAGACACGCATGCCTTGGCACTGCACGTTTAACCACATGTTCTCTTTGCGCCGTTAATCAAGAGTGGCTTGGTCAGCTGGCCAGCTGCATTTTAATGGATCTCAAGCTAACGTTTTATACAACTCGTACACAATGGGCCCAGTGTGGCTGTATCACGCCCACAGTGTGCTATTTTTCATAACCAGCGGTACTCACTGTGTACATTGGGGCACTGTGTATTACAAGAAAAAAATAAGAGTCTGTGGCCATTTATATATTATTATAGTATGTTAGAGCCCACACTGGGATGTTACTCAACCGCAGCAGCAAACTGCAGGATGTGAAGTAGTTGGACAATGTACAACAAAAACTCCTCCAGGATCATTTAGGTTCAGGTTGAGCAGTGCTGGGACGATATTACATTTATCTCACACTGCCAATGAATTGAAAGTTGAGCATGGAGTAGGAGTACCTCAGAATAGTTGTATATCCTGTCTACCTGGAGAAACTGAGCTTTTAGACTGAAATATCCTAATAACTGACGGATGGAACGCTGTGGACTTTACATCATTTACTGGGGACATTCTTACTTACTTTGATGACCCACTGACTTTCCCTCTAGCGCCATCATTAGGTCTATTAGTCTCGCTTTGCCAAACCTGGTCAGCATTCCAGGATTGTAGAAAAACATGCTCTGGTTTATTGGCATTCCTCTAAACCAATCACAATTGTCATTGGGAGGTGCTAAGCGCCATATGGAGCCCTGTTGCCTCTGCAAATTAGCCTAGGAAAAGAACTTGTTTTGGTGGAACATATGTACGTTTAAAAGTCAGATTGGACAGAGAGTGTGGCTAGTTGTAATATTTCAGTGAAATGTTTTGACACCAATCATAAAATTGCTTTTACATTTTATTGGATTGGCATACATATCCCCTAAAGGATGAATCATAATGACCTTGGTGATCCCCTTAATTTTCCTCTAGCGCCACCATGTGGTTGGTATTTGTGATTTCAAATTAAATGCCAACAATTGGATGGATTGCCATGAAATTAAGACAGAAATTCAGACATTTGTTTCCTCGATGAATTGTAATCAATTTGCTGATCCAGACTTTTCCGCTGGTGCCGTCATTATGTCAAAAAATGTAATCAAATAATTTAGTTTATAACGTAGGCTACCTGAAAACTAAGGTGGTGAACAGTATACCTGGTGAGCATAGGCATGTAACGATCCTCAAAATAGCTCTGCCACACAGAGCTGCTTGCATGGATTCAGACTATTAGTCTTAACTTCTTGATGTGTTCGGCAGCAGAGCAACATGAAACTGCAGTAGGCAACACGTCTTTCTTCCACCAAAACAAAGCTCCACAGTGTGAACCGAGTGGGTGGTGATGAAACGTGGATCTGTGTTTTTTTTGCCCTCAACGTCTCATTCCATGCAGCGCTGCACTAGTATTAGGCACTGGTTATGGTTATGGTTAGGGTTATGGTTATGGTTAAGGTTGGTGAAGAGGCTAAGCTCAAGCTACAAGCCCCTGAGGTACCTTTCCACGGGTATAGTTAGTAATTGACTTACTTTTGACCTTCTTTGATCAATGAAAGAAAGAATTTGCATTAACACCATTGGTTGTATTTATTTCCATGAGATATAAGTTAATAGTCCAGACAAATTACTGCTTTTATGTATGCTTACGTGGTGTTGCTGTGCGTGTGTCCGGGTGTGTGTGTCGCCATGTTTGGTAAAAACTGTATGTGCTTCCGGGTTGCACCTGAGGAATTAAAGATTGGTTCCTATTCATACTAAGGGCACTAATTGGCTCTTACAGTTAGGCATAGGTGCCTTGTCAACAGTCAACAGTCGCAGCGCTGCCTTGAAGTAGATTAGGCGTTGGTTATGGTTATGGTTATGAGTCTTGAAGGCAGCGGTCCCAGCGCTGCATGGAAGGAGGCTTTGGGGGCCTAAAACACCATCGAGCTGATGAAACAGGGCTGCTTTTTGAACGCAGCTCCAAACAACTTTAGCCAACTTAGAGAGTTGGATGCTTGATTTAATGACTTTACAGACAAATCTAGGAACCCTTTTATGAGAAGCTACAGTATGTTATTAACGTCTTGATTCCAAAAGCATTTACTGACAAGTCAGCAGAAATCCATTTGGTGTGCTGTAGAGCTGCCCAGATGTCTGTACACTGAGCTTCTCCCATCATTAGGCTGCACATTATGTCAATGTGTAGAGAGAGGATGGTGATGAACAAGGAATACTAATGGTTACTTTACTTACATCTCCTCAGCTACATTTTAACAGCAAAATCAAGTTCCCACTTTCTCATCCGCATATGTTTACCCTTTCCTTTCTGAAATATACAGTATAATTGAATTCTATTTCGGTACCTATACAGCAACACCATCTGTCTCTTGCTGTTGCTACTGTTGCTCACCGCTGAGCTTTGTATCTAAACAGCTAAAAACTAAGCATCTGACAGCAAACAGAATTTGTGTGAAAGGCTGGATGGCAAGTTTGTGATGTGTGCCCTGAGAATGGCTCGGAGTTTCATACTTGTTTCTGGCACCGCTGATGGCAGAGCAGCTGCCAAATGCTCTGCGTTGGCCTCATTGTAAATATTAGGAGTTAACTCCCACGGTAAAAGGCCTCTGTAAACCATCTGCACTGCTGTTAATCACAGAGGTGTCGCCCCGCCAACAATCACCACTTGCCTTATTCAAATTGCATCACACAAGCTGCAAATATTCACGGGTTGGGAGCGCATATGGACACACGCACCAAGTTTAGATTCACTGCTTAACGTCTTTGGCAGGCAACAGTAGGCGTCTCTCCAACTCTGGGGGGTGTATTTTGGAGCTATGCATACACACACACAGAAGCACAGGAGTCAGGAGTGGTGTTTTTATGGTGTGTAATTTAACTAGCTGGCTCTAAAGTGAGTAGATAATTCACAGGGTTGGACTTTGGAGAGAGAGAGACTGAGAGGAAGGCGCAGAGAGAGAGAGAGAGAGAGAAAAGGAGAGCTACTCAGGGGTTGTGGATGTCAATTGTGTCAGCATTTTATCACAGCTGAGTAGCTGGAGGTTCAAAGGTCGATCCCATTCTGCTTTCAGCCACAGTCACCTTGCCATACTGACAGTCCTATCTAAAGCAACATTGACTGAATCACCCATCAGCCGACACTGCACAAGCTCTTAAATGGCTAATGGAGATGCCAGACCAGCTGGGAATACAAACCAATGGATTTATTGAACATTCTGCACACAGCACTGCCAGCAATACAATCTTCATACACGCACTGTGGTTTTCATTAACCACCTACAATTTTGAATATATTTACATATGCTCTGTTGGTGGAAAGCAAGAATGTGATTCTATTTTACCCTAGTTATTTAAACTAAAACTGCTTGCCACATTCGTCATTTGCGAGAGTTATGCTCATTTTTCTTATGATACCATGGTGATGTTTTAGCCACACTACGCAATGTGGCTCTATGGAAGCCCACATCAGGTTGGTTGATTGGCCCCCCTACTTTGGTACAGACTGACTAAGTTATGTATTATTAGGGGTCCAAGCCGGGGTAGCAAAGCTAAGCGGTTCACACAGCAGGGCTGTGGAACCCTATTGTTTTTCTAAGGATTATTATTTTCCATCATCATCAGTATTCTTCACCGTGTAAAACTCCCGCTACAGCCTAAAACGTAGATGGGGAGGGTGCCACTGGTCCAAATCTCCCCAAGGACCTCATTTGCAACAATTGACCCACTTCCACCACTAGGTGGCACTATAGCAGAAAAACGTGTTTGGCCCCATAACTCCCAAACCGTGAATCAGAAAATTTAAAACCCATTAATCCACGCATTCCCTGGATCCAACGGAATCTCCTGATATAGGCCACGCCCATTTCCACCTGGATTTTATGCCTGAAAAATCCCAATTTACTGAAAACCTTTTTCAAACTCTCCTAGACCGTGATATTGATCTGCATGAAACTTGGCCTCTAGCATCTCCAGACGGACCTGACAAAAAGTTATTAAAACGATTTTTATAGGATAAAAATTGTGCATATAACGCACTAACAAAACACACCAACTTTAGATTCTTGTTTGTCTAATCACGCAATGCGCAAAACCAACCTTTTCAAACTGGTTCTAGGCCGTGCGACAGATCTGCATGAAACCTGGTTCGTGGCATCTCCAGATGGCGGCGACAAAAAGTGAATCAAAGAATTTTGCTACGTTAAAGTATGACGACCAAACAAATTAGCTAGCTACAAAAACACATATCATATCTCTGCCAAATTAAATGTTCTCAGCAAAAGACTTGAGATTGTTGTTCATGGTCCCACACAGATACTCTGACCCAACAGCAACATCCCGCATACCTTGCGCATCACGCCTCTAGATATTTCCTGACGTTTGCCTCTCCACCGTTACACTTTGGGTCCCGCTTGGCGCACGCTCCCCCGGTTGTCTGGGGCAACTCACGTCGGGGGTGACTGGAGTCGGGAGGCTTGGACCCCCTCATAACTGCTTGCTGTTCTAGTTTTATTATTTTTATTACATAATATTGGACGTATTGCCCTAAAATTTTTGTTTTTGGTTGAATGTCTGAACAACCAGTGAATGGTTTGGATTCAGTGTTCATGGTACCCAGAGGATGAATCCTAATGACTTTGGTGATCCCCTTACGTTTCATCTAGCACTATCAGCATGTTGCTTATGACCAACTACCTGCAGACAGACATTCCCATCAGCCCCAGCTGCGCTTTGTGTTTAGCGCTTATTAGCAAATGTCAGCATGCTTACACGCTAAACTATGATGGTAAACATGGTATATAGTATGCCTGCTGGAGTTGTACTAGCCTTTCGAAGGAAGCTTCTATTTGATCCTTTAGACAGTAATTGAGGTGCATTAAACATTCCTTCAAATAGCAGAAAAAAGTCTTCCATGGGGCTGATTCTTGTTAAGAATAAGACATAATCAAATTACCAAAGACTAATGTATCCCTTTAAGGTACAATGAAATCATTTATTTGTGCTCCATCTGTACACATACAATACAGACAGAAACAAAAACAGCATTAAAATGAACCACCACTACTACTACTAATAAAACAAATGCACAATAAGACCTAACATATTGTACAATAGGAAAATACTGCAGACCAGAGGTACATCCCCCCCATGTAAAATACATATCCACCATGTCATTATACTGAACCTTCCACTCTGCGAGCATTAAATCAAAATCAGCAAATGACACGGTGTACACTTCGCTCTTTATGGCCTGCGTGTCTGAGGCGTAAATAGCTTTTTCCCTGGGTTGCAGTGTCCGTGCTTGTCTTGTACAGTACAGGACTTGCTCTGTGAAGTTTCTCTAGTCCCACAGTCCTGCATGAGCAGAAAACCCATGAGTTGTCATGGCAGCTGAACTGAGCCATGAATGTACATTAGAGAGAGAGAGAGAGAGAGAGAGAGAGACACGTTTTGCTGCAGCCAGAGCTGCTTTGAGTTTTTATTGGCATGACATTAAATCACATCAAGGAGAAAATTGAGACTTTTGAGTTAAATGAGTAAGGCAGAGAGAAGTACAACAGTGAGAGCCTCTGAATTCATTATTGTTAATGTAATTGTTTGTTGTTTAATAGCCTGTTGTGTATAATACCACTATCTGATAATGAATTGCTTGGTTTCTGTTCAGAGATGCAGCAATCGAAGCATACTTAAATAGAATTGAGATGAACTGAATTGAAGTGGAAAAGCGCGAGGGGAGAAAGGCAGAGAGATGTGTGAGTACACTAAGAGGTCTGTTGTGTTGGGGGCTGGTGCAGGGGGGGAGGGCCTGAGCTGTGAATGCAGAGGAATGACAGGCAGGGATTAGAGGGGAGGTGGTGCCATTGAAAAGCAAGCTGATCCAGGGAGCCAAGCTGACACTTGAACACAGCCAGCTGACAAGACCAGCCAGCCCTGCTGCAGTCCTGAAGACGCTTCTCCCCTCACTCCCCCTCCCTGCCAAGACCATGGGGGTTTGCATTGGTTCATTAGGCGTCACTGTGGAGACAAATGACGCAAAGAAACAAGATTAGTGGTCCATGAAGCATTTATCAGTGAAAGGTTATGTGATTTAGAATCCAAATTGGAATAATGTAAATTGTGGTGCATTACTGAGATCTCAGGGACATTTTTGATTTCAACAGCATGGGGTAATGATGTAAGAAAGTTTACATCATGGGCTGGGTCACTAGAATCCAAAGTGGTTCTGTGTCTTCTCACTTGCAAATTTGCCCCAAATACCAGTTTGCCCCAAATACCAGTCAAATGTCTTTAAATAGTAAGAATTAGGCAACAATCTTTCAATCAAACTTTTCAATTATTCATAAACGTTAGAATGTAATTCCACATTACGCTGTGCATTTATGATTTAATTAAAAATGTAATAGAGAGAATAAGAAGTTCATGTGTGGTAGAAGAACACAGTACAGTTCTGCTTCTGACAAAGATACTGTAAAATGACAACGCCTTAATGTGGTTGATGTGTTTCCTGCTGAAACAGGATGTTGGGGTGCCATGTGCATAAAGTAGGCTAATTGTCACTTGTGATGTATTTAGTTTACTTAGTTTTTGTTCACCAACACAATAAAGGTAAAGCTTAATATCATATTTGAGAATTTATTTTATTAAAACATGTGTTGTCTTCCCGCAGTTTTTCTGGGTCAAAATTTCTAATACAAACTTTTTATTCAGCATTTTTATTTAACACTTTTGTATCTTTTCCTTATGTTTTTGTCCCTTTTTTTTCATTTTTTGTCACTATTTCTAATGTTGATTGATTTCTTGTTTTTTAAAATCTTTTTCAGACATTTTAGTCACTTTTTTCAACGTTGAAAGTAGTGAACTGATCTTTTATGTTACTTTTGAGTTGGGTTGTAAGGAACCATTATTTTTTTTGACGATTTGGTTGAACGAAAACCCCAATTTGTGATATAGAAGCTTTTCATAAATGGGTCAAATTTGACGTGAGGACAACAGGAGGATTAAGATAAATTGTCAAAAAGTCGTGGGTGTTATAGAATCCAAGAATAAGGATAAGGCAGATAAGAAAATAAAAGGATGGGGCTGGTTAAACCAAATGTATGTCTCAAAACTACAGCATCACCAACACACACTCACAACCTTGTGTGAGGGGGCAACCTACTCACCAAACAGGATGTCGACAAAACGCACAGCCTCTGGTGCCTAAGGCAAACACAGCTCCATATCCTTATTTCACTACGGTATAAGCATCAAACCATTTCCAGAATTAGCACTGAGCGTTGGCATTGGATGTAGATCATGTGCTGTCGAATCATTTAACATCGATGTACCTCGAAGGGAGTCTGGAATGAAGGGAATGTTACATATCCCTTTGCCACTTTATAGGCTAATTTGTATGATAAATATTTTATTATGCTATGAATATACTGTATAAACAACTTTACAGCTTTAGCCATACGTTTTGGGGTATTTTGGGTAACTGCTCATGTGTATCTCTACTGAGAGTTCTTTAATTCACGTAAACAAACCCAACCTGATCACATGGCACATCAGCATGATTGTTAAAGTATACATTATTATTGTTGCTTATTTATTCCCAGTTTGGTTGAAGCTTTAACCTTCCACTCCCAAGTCTCCTGTCAACTTGTAATTGGAACCATTGATTGTGGCCATGCTATGCTATTTTGAGCTTTATATTCTACCCATATCGGCTGGATTCTGCACTGTACTGTTCTCTACCCTCATCAGTGCAGTAGGCGCCATATTTGTTGTTGATTAATGGCTGCTACGCAAGCTGTTTCAAATCTGGGAGGTCAAGGGCTGGCTGTGCCGACGCCTGACACACTCCGAAACAGAACAGCTGGAACACGTACCAGTCTCTCCATTACTTAGAAGTGTTCACACAGGCATAATTGCCTAACAATCTGAACTCGGGGGCCTCTGCTCACAATGCAAACAGTATTTTAATCAGATATGCAGCTCTTGAATGTGTGACTCCCCAACAAGCCTCTGCTTTCCTGGAGTTCCCTTGATTAATAATCCTGACAAGACACACCATTATTATGAATTAAACCAGCACAACTGTATGTGTCATTTTATTTCCAGAAACAGAGGAGGCACAAGACAAAGCTAGTGGCTTTTTGCACAGAAGGTTGATTAGGAAGCACAAACATCTCTTGCCTCCTGCTGTGCAGCACTGTGGATGGGTTTGACACTTTGATCCAAGAGCTTTCTCAAACACAGACACATAAAAACACACAGGCACACACAGGGTGACAGCTGAGTTAAAACAAAATGAGAATCAAAGTGGTGCTTGATTTAAAACAAATACAAACCATAAATGTGCCATCATGTGTAAGCCGTATGTGCACAAAACATTGCTAGATAGTTACATGCATCTACGTAATGTTTATGTATACCATCTGTGGGTGCTAAAGTGAAAGGCCGCATGCAAAGCCATACCTGTGTTCTATGCATTTACAAATATGTTTGCATTTGTCTTCAGTGCACACACAACCACACAGTGCACTAACCACAACTGCACAACAAGTGCAACATACAGGAAGAAAAGAGCACCTCCAATGATCCATCAATTCCCATTGGTTTGGTGAGAGGGGGATTTATAGACAGGCAGAGTAAATTCAAGGCTTACTCACTGTCAACACAACCCGAGAGGCAGTCTGCTGGAAAATCTAGTACTGTGGTGCCAGGTCGCTCCACATAATTCCCCTGTAGGGCTGCTGACTGTGATGAGCCATGCTCAGTGTGGTTGTGTGGCTGCTGAAAGGCCTGTCATTACAGCTGCACCCTGCGGCAAGGCAGCCACATCCAATCCAAATAAGATCTCCACTGACAACTACTGAAGCTGCCCCACCTAAAAACCTACTTATCAGGCTGCAGGATTTGGTCAATGATTCTGACTGGATTTGGTTAATGTCTGTAATATGTACGTGGGCATCACATGTTCTATAAAATATATCCGCTTATGCCAGCATTGTAAATTAAGCTGCCATTGACCCTTTTGAAAGAAATCTGATACTAGCCAACAGCACTGCCCATGTTAGAAATTACAGATGTAATTGAACTGACCTGTTTAACACTGTTTCTGAATGGGAGCTCCTAAATTAGCCCGTACTTAACTTTGGATTCCACACAACGGAAGAATGTTTGTCGTAATTATTTTTGTTAGTTGTTGTAGTCACCACATTCATTGTTATAATCCTAATATTCCATAGTCTGAAGTACTGTTATATAATGTTAGCTGTACCAGAGGTCGATAACCATGCCAGAAGTATAAAGCAGCTCGTGTGCAAAACACAATTGCATTTTGCGCACATAGATCCCTCCAACATAGATTTGGCCATGCATATCATGTACTGTATGTTTAATGAATGTCATGTTCATTTGTTTCCCCTGTACGATTTAGTCTTCCACATGGCTGGATGTTTACATATATCTGTGGAGATTGACAGTTGTTCTAACATCTGGTTTATTATAATACCCTAGCTTTGTAAATGTTAGCTTCTGCCAAACTTTGGATTATGCTGCCGTGACAGTAGCATCAGACTTTATAATGGTTTAATGAGCTAAATGTACAGTATGTGACTGGTTGAACAGCTTTGCACAAAACAAGTGTAGCCTATTTCTACACATCTCGGCTATATCCGGTATGTCTGTGTACAAGCATGTGTGGTTAGATATATCAAAAATGTATGTTTTTCCAATAGATTAAATCCATTTGTCACATAGATTCCCCATTTTTGCATCCTCGATTCCTCTCCTCAATTCCTCTCCTTGCATTTTAGACCCGCCCACAGGAGATCTGAGCTAAGGAGTCGAGGGGAGAGGAGTCGAGGGGAGAGGAGTTGAGGGGAGAGGAGTCGAGGGGAGAGGAGTTGAGGAGAGAGGAGTCGAGGGGAGGAGTCGAGGGGAGAGGAGTCGAGGGGAGAGGAGTCGAGGAGAGAGGAGTCGAGGGGAGAGGAGTCGAGGGGAGAGGAGTCGAGGGGAGAGGAGTCGAGGGGAGAGGAGTCGAGGGGAGAGGAGTTGAGGAGAGAGGAGTCGAGGAGTAAGGAGTTGAGGCAACAGGTGTTTAACAACCACAGCACAGCTCTGCCTCGGAGCCGTGATTAAACGCGTTGTCAATTAAATATGACGTGCAGCACTGCTTCATCAGCTGTCTATTGTTATGTCATACGCTGCATTTTATGTTCTCTGTGAGAGGAGCAGAAGCCGTCATGACAACTTCTATATTTACTTTGAATTCAATTCACAAGCTGCAAAATGTGATAACAATGTACTGAGGTCATTTATGTCTGGTATATTTAACACACACCCACACTCTCACACACGCACACACAGACACACACACACACATAATTAGAACCTTCCTTTGGTAGGTGCTAATTTCTAACCTGGTGAAAAAAAAAATACCCTCTTATGTCTTTTCATGCAACATTCAATACACATGGATTGAAGTGTAAGTCAAGAAGGGCCTAGCCTCATTAAAAAATGAAAAAACAAAGCGGTTGTGGCAACTGCTTTCCATCCCCTGCTTGGCTTGTCAGTAGCAATGTTGCTTTTGCCCCTACTCTCACATATCAATTTTTCCTATATAATCAATATATCAATATAATATAATATCAATATAATTCAAAGCTATTCTATATATGTATACAGTGGCTCTCCGGACTCAGGACTGTGCGCCAGCACCCCCCACCCCTCTCTTTTTTCTCTGCACTACCTACACTTTATATCTTTGACTTTATATTTTTGATATTTTATATTGTTATCTTATATTCTTATATTTTATATTTTTGTGTCGACGCTGTAAAGGGATTGCTTTAATCTCGTTGCACAGTTACCATGTACTTGTGTATAATGACAATAAAGGCATTCTATTCTATTTTATTCTATTCTATTCTATTCTAATATTCATGCGTACATCTTTAATTGTTGGGGATCAACTGTCACTATACAATAAAGGGAAAGAAGCCCAAAAATATTAATAGAAAAAACAAATAGCATATTTAATCTGTTGATAATTTCTACTTTCTTAGGTATAAAAAAAGAATCATATTTTCCCTCTTCCCTGGTAGGATGTTCTATCATTGTGACAGACGGTCAACAGGTTTGTTGTAACATGTGATCGCTGTACAATGGAAATATAACTGTTCAATGACTGGAGCTGCGTCCCATCTGTTGGCAAATTGTAGACTCAAACATGGCGTGTTTGCATGCAGCATTACATAACCCTGTTGCTCATGCAGCATTTCACAGGCCTCGACTCGATACTCATCTCATTTCGCTGCTTTTATGGTCGCCTCGGTTTCTATTCTCCAAATCTACAGCATAAAGTACCCGGTGCTGATGGATGATGGCACTGGTGATATACAGTATGTGTATGTGTGTGGAACTTAACACCTACACTCTAGGATGAGACTTTTAGGACAGCTGAGTCAGACTGCTGGGGAAATTTGACTCCCATAAATAAACCTGGTCATTTCTGTCTTCCTCCGTCTCGTCCTTTCTCACTCTCTCTCTCTTTGAAATCAATCAGTGATGGTCCCTCCACCCCCAACCGATGGATCTATTATTAATGAGGGCCCTTAGCACTAAACTAAATTTAGTGCATAAACTCCACTTGGAGAGCTAGAGAGGGGAGATCAATAGGATGGCAGGGGCCACAGCGAGAATCTCATTTAGCTCTTTGGAAACGCAGGATGTGGAAAGGCTCACCCTGAGTGCAAATGGGCCTCCTGACTAAACGAGAGCTTACGAGAACGAGCAATAAAGAGGGCAAGAGGTTTGGACAATACAAGGCAAATTTCAGGGGGTCATTACTCTGTAATTGTTACCTTGTAGCTAATCAATATATGAGATAGGGGATCATTGACGGGCTGACGTTTGGTGTAATTAGGTTTATACAAGCTCTGGGTTATTGCCTATTCAGCACGCCATTGTGTTGCATGAATCACATGTGATTTGTCAGCCGCTTTTGACATTGATACCACTTGTCTTCTGTCAGAAACGTCAGGGCTATGATTACTCTCTTTCAGTATCACCACACAGTTTAATATTTCATCATAGACCCATTTGTATGGAAACAATCAATTACTCATGCATAATTTTCTCCATATGATGCTCGCTGGGGAACCAGTCAATGTACTACTCTTAAATAGGTAGTTATTAAAAAAAACAAATAAGACAGATTTTGCTTTATCACAAGTGTAAAGAGCACCAATTAGGTATCTTTGGGATTTTATAACCAAAGCAAATAAATATATGAGGCCTCGGGAACTGATAAAAACTCCACAAAACACCCCTTACAACACCAGGTGTTTGTATTGGACCGCTCTCATGTGTGTAAGTCAGTGAGTATAAGGCAGGACACTGCTGATAAAGATGTATGCACTTTAGGTATGTTTGCTAAGCAGGTCTAAATCCCGGGGTAAATAATGTCTTAAGATTAGATACTTTTCAAAGCCAATGCTTACGTGTAATCATACATAGCCGCAGAGCATGCTGGTCTCTTGGTCATGCAAATATATAATCCCTGAAGGTAAACTCCTCAAACCCCAGAACGCTCACATAGGGAGCACTATCAAGATTTATGGAACCGGAACAAAATGTAATGACTAGCAAAAACAATAAAAAATAAATAAAATATAAAATCAATAAAAGGATAAAACAACCACTTACCACTTACTTAGTTGATCAGACTACACAGATAACTGCAGAAGTTGTGACATAAAGACAGGTGTTAACACGACAGAGTGGTATTAGGCAGACAAGATGTTTGCTAGGTAGACAGAAAGAAGACTACAAAATGGAAGGATTTAATTATACAGCCAGCTGACTGTTCCAAATTCATGATACAAGTAAGCTCAATCACTGCTGGATTTGAACCTGGACTTTGGCCTGGCTCCACTTTGGTCTGTTGGGACTGTAGGGAGTTAAAAGCTTAGTGATGGAATCCAGCACCTGGCCTTGGATGTAGCTAGTAAGAGGATAAAAGGGATTCTTTAAGAAATTGGCCACCGGTCCAGAGAAGCTACAAAAATTGCTGCGGGAGTCCTGTTTGTTTTTAATAGTCTGGCTTCAAATGAGTTTGAAACTGAGCTACAGCTCTACCATACGACACGGTGTTAAAGGTCCCATGACATGGTGCTCTTGGGATGCTTTTATGTCTTAGTGGTCCCATAATACTGTATCTGAAGTCTCTTTTATATAGACCTTAGTGGTCCTGTATCTGAAGTCTCTTTTATATAGACCTTAGTGGTCCTGTATCTGAAGTCTCTTTTCTATAGACCTTAGTGGTCCCTACTAATGCTAAAAAACCTCATAATGTGAAATTTTCATGCCTTGGGACCAGGTAATTAATATCAGGTAAGGCCCAACGGTAGTGTTATTTAGTCAGAATTACTGAGGGATAACATCGCTCTTATCTTTCAACTATTCTGAAGTTTTATGGTACAACAAGATTTTAAATAGATCCAACACGTTGCACTTGATGACATGATTAGGACAAGTATTTTACACAGAAGTCCACACCAAATATCTCTGTTTCAGCAGTGAAAATGTGAGCTCCCAACCAAAACAAACATGAAAGTTGGACAGATGCCAGTTTTTCCTTCTCTGCTTGCTTCTGCCAATCACATTTCTCTTCTCTTGATTTTAATTACAATATGGATGTTAACAAAAAGGATGCATTTGAAATAAATCATCAAAAGTAATGTGGTGTGTCCTCGGCTTTGAGCAATGAACACAGGCATGACCAGATGGGAACGAGAGTAGGAAGGGGCGAGTGAGATCAGTGACATGTCTCTGCTTCCTCAGGATCAGACGGACTAAAAGCCAATCTTGCCTTCTGCCCACAGGCCTGGCAGTAATTACAACGGCAAATGCATTGTTCACCTTTAGCCAGGACCAAAGCGTGGAACACAGCAAGTTTTACCGAAAGTCAATCTTGGAGAGGAAAGCCTAGAACAAATTGTAGACAGAGACAGGGGACGTCTGAGGGAGGTAGATGAGGGGGTGAGGGATCGAGGTGGAGAAGGGAGAGGGGGGGATGGAGGAGGACCAAATGAAAAGAAAATGTACCCGGCGGTGAATAAAACTGACAAACACAGGGGCTGATAGTGACTGAAATATCAAAGGCTGTAGTTTGCTGGGATGACTGGGAAGTGGCTGCCACTGCTGTTTGAATCATCACACAGCTGCTTTTTATTTTATTTTTTTCATTTTTTTTTTACTAAAAGCTTTGGAGAAGCCTCTGGGTGCCGGGGAGAAGTGAAGTGAGGTGGAGAATACATCCAATCTTTCTCTGTCAGTTTTTCTCTTTCTCCTTCTCTGCCTCACATCTTGAACAAATTGTGAGAACTCCTTTAGGCACAGCGGGGGGAGGAAGTACGCTTTGCTGGGACATCGTCTGCTCTGTCTATGAATGTGTGTCTACCTGTTTTTCGCTTACACTTGGATAAAAGTTGGATCTTCATCTTGCTCACCGTATCACAAACACACAGAAGCTTCTTTTGAGGGGGGGGAAACGGCAGAAGAAAGTGGAGAAAATGATTTCTCTGTGGCGGATTTCTTCTGCTTGGAGGTGAACTGCATCTCAGCAGAAAGGAGATCAATGAGCAGAGCCTGCAGTAGAACAGCCCAGTACTGTCAGCCATAGGCGTAAATCCCAAGGGGGTGGGGGGGGGGTGGGGGGGTTGAGAGATCATTAAAGCCATGCATTGCATTGTAAATGACACAATCACTAATATTAAGAAACTTAACATATCTGTGTAAGTAGTAAAAAAATACAAACCCCCAAAAATGCTTTTTAAGTTAGAAACATTTTTAGTCCCCCATCCCTTGTCTCACAGTGGTTTGGTCCAATGCCTGCTTTAAACACAAGTCCGGCACACAGTCCAGAACATACTGGTAGTTTTGGAATGTAGTAATTAGGCTGTTCAAGGCTATTTTATTCACATTAACATTGGTTGTTCTTTTCTCAAATAGAAATGATGCTGAGTAATTAATAAACTAGTCATGACAAAAAGGTTAGGTATGTTAGAGTAATGTAATGTAACGTTACCTAGCTTGTTGGATAGAAATGCACCCATTACAACTAACGTTAACACGGCGATAAGACATAACGGGGAGACAAGGGACAGTCAGGTGTAGAGTCTCAGGTAAGGAACAGGGAGACCAGGGACAGTCAGGTGTAGAGTCTCAGGTAAGGAACAGGGAGACCAGGGACAGTCAGGTGTAGAGTCTCAGGTAAGAAACGGGGAGACCAGGTACAGTCAGGTGTAGAGTCTCAGGTAAGGAACAGGGAGACCAGGGACAGTCAGGTGTAGAGTCTCAGGTAAGGAACAGGGAGACCAGGTACAGTCAGGTGTACAGTCTCAGGTAAGGAACAGGGAGACCAGGGACAGTCAGGTGTAGAGTCTCGGGTACGGAGATCAGGGAGACCAGGGACAGTCAGGTGTAGAATATAAGGTAAGGGACAGGGAGACCAGGGACAGTACACAAGCATTGTATTTCTTTTATATGGCAACACTTTTTCAAAATGTGTTTGAAGCTATTTTTGTAAGATAAAGCAATGATTTTAAGGAAGACTATTTTTGGCAATTTAGTCAGCTTTTTAATTGAATCAAGAGAAACTTTGAAATAAACGATAATGTTGTCTCCATGCTACACTAACGATATTAAGGCTTTCCTCTGTGTACACATATCCTCTACAAGTATAACTGTGGCTGGATTATTTGTGTCCCCTTCAAAGATTGCTCTTCAGAAATGTTATGTTGGATAAGATTTACGCCCATGCTGTCAGCCTGGGTGCCACCTGGAAGCCCACCAAATGGAAGCATCACCAGAAACAGAGCCGTGTCCTCAATCTGTTGGACTCATCTTGTTGACTTACTTTGAGGATTTTTCTGTTTGACAGACTTACAGCCAGAGAAACAGGGGGTCTTTTTCTGTATCTGAACAGCTACAAATACACCATCTTTCTATGAAGCGCCCACACTAAAAGCTGACCCATTATAGATTTTTCTGTTTCAAGTCAACTTTAATCACAAGGACACAAAGAACAAAAAAAACGTAAATCAAAAGAGGTTCTCTAATACTGTATCTGAAGTCTCTTTTAAACAGACCTTAGTGGTCCCTAATACTGTATCTGAAGTCTCTTTATATAGACCTTAGAGGTCCCCTAATACTGTATCTGAAGTCTCTTTTAAACAGACCTTAGTGGTCCCTAATACTGTATCTGAAGTCTCTTTATATAGACCTTAGTGGTCCCTAATACTGTATCTGAAGTCTCTTTTAAACAGACCTTAGTGGTCCCTAATACTGTATCTGAAGTCTCTTTTAAACAGACCTTAGTGGTCCCTAATACTGTATCTGAAGTCTCTTATATATAGACCTTAGTGGTCCCTAATACTGTATCAGAAGTCTCTTTTTATATAGACCTTAGTGGTCCCCTAATATTGTATCTGAAGGGTTAAGGTTAAGGTGTGGCCTTGACCATTTGCCACTTTGCTCGTCTGAAAGCCATGTCTCTCTGTCATGGGTGGGCCAAATTCTCTGGTCGGGCAAAGCAGAGAAAGGGGAGGTAACCTTGCCCCTTATGACCTCATAAGGGCCCATCTGAGCTTTTCTCAAAGGCGGAGCAGGATACCCGGGCTCAGTTTACACTTATCACCATTACCAGCCACTGGGAGACCATAGGCAGGCTGTGGGAATGCATATTAATGTTAAAAACCTCATAAAGTGACATTTTCATGCCATGGGACCTTTAAGACATGGGTTTGGCAATAGGTTGCAATTGCTTACATTTTTTTAGATTTCACTACTGGTGCTTTAGATCAGTCATATTTAATTAAATCCATTCACTCCCGGCAGCTCTATGGTAGTCAGCTAGATATTGAGACTGAAATGTCAGAAAGCTTAGAGTATATTTCATGTCGTAAGTAAACATTAAACATGAGCCCACGCATATAAACACACACTTCAACCATAATCACTTGAGTCGGGGAAGTCTTGCAAGGGGTTTGGACATTTGAGCACTCCCTGGGGAGCCTTAGCTTAGGGAAGCTCATCGGGCTGCAGCGCAGAGTAACTCTATTTCTCTGTCTTTCTCTTCCGCTCTTCATCATTTCCTCCCACCGGAGACCTCTGAGAGATTAACTACAGATCAGTTGGGAGACAGCACTGCAGAGACAGTGACTCACTAAACAGCAACACTAAGAGAGGCACACTGTGGATGATGTGTACTGTATGTGTGTTTTACAGACAAGGTATCGCATGATACGACAAACGGCTTTAGGATATACACAAAAGATGCGTTGTTGGATTGAGGATACACATAATGCATAATGTGTGTGTTCCCTTAACAAGAGGCATTGTTAGATTCCAGAAACACCCATGGTATCATAGTGGATTTAGGGAACACGCAATATGCCTTGTTGGATTTAGAGAATACACATGAGGTTTTGGTGGATTTATGGATCACATGTTTCTAGTTGGATTAAGGGAACATACCGTAATTCCTCAAATAAAGACCGGTCGTCAATTAAAAGCCGGGGACACGGTCAACACGGACAAATAAAGTCCGGCCTCAAATTTAGGCCGGGGCAAAATTTGTGAGGATAATCTACGAGTGCCTTTCATATAATGTGCATTCAAGTTTACCGTAATGTACATTTTTACCAATTTAATTTAACTGATTCAACAATATATTTGTGCTTTTTTCTGGGTTATGGTACTCATGTAAAGTAATATTGTCCTACGGGTATTTTAGTCAGTTCGGCTGTATGTGTTACTCAGCTGAATGTAGTGTGTAGTAACTTAAAGTTGGCACTAGATGGCAGTAGCCACATTGGATGTAACACGGGTCTCATTTAGTGGCAGCAGAGAAAGACGGCTCTGGTGCTAGCATAGACTGTACATACTAACGGTCAATGGGTGCTAGTGAAAAATGAAAAAAAAAAGGATGTTTTAGTATGCGAAGGAAAACTCGTGTGAACAAATACGAGACATTTCGACATTGACTCCAAGAGGATCCGAGACTGGAAGAAACTGGGAGAAAGGATGAGCTGACGAGATTAGCTGACAGGAGCAGAGCACGGCTAGCTAGCTGGAGGTGGAAGGAAAAAAGTTAGCCTGGAGCTAGAAACGAAGTTAGCTAGCTGGAGGTGGGAGGAGACAAGTTAGCCTAGAGGCTAGAAACGAAGTTAGCTAGCTGGAGGTGGAAGGAAAAAAGTTAGCCTGGAGCTAGAAACGAAGTTAGCTATCAGGAGGTGGGAGGAAACAAGTTAGCCTAGAGGCTAGAAACGAAGTTAGCTAGCAGGAGGTGGAAGGAAACAAGTTAGCCTTTTAGAGATAATTGACGCCCAGTTAGTTTTAGAGAACACAGTTAAAATAACAACAATGACAATGAAATGAATGAAATGTTGTATTTGCAGGTGTGCCTGCTGTAACTGAAATACTGCTAATCCCAGAAGAAACCCTAACCATGACACTGCAAGGCCACATTATCCTGAAAATAGACTACACAGGAACAAAAAGGTATGGTTTCTTCTTGCAGACTATGTAGTTAGATTCAGAATCTTGAAGATGTTATCAACTTTAACCATTTTTTTTTTGTACCAAAATGAGATTAAACATAATCATCCCTTACAAGAACATGCTGCTCTGCCTGCCAAGCCTGGGTCACATCAGAGTGATATTGTGCAGTTTTATTATGCACCTTAAATAGTTTTCCCTCCACAATACAGTTCATGTAGAGAAGTGTCACATCAGCTTTTTTTTTTTTTTTTTGAAAGGCTACAGAAATTGTGGTTTTGATTCATTGTAGGATCTATCATGTCATATTCATTCTCCCCCTGTTCAGCTGGAGGTGAAGTACATTGCCACTTCAGCAGGTTGCCCATTGCTCAGCCGATACATATTTAACAAGCTGTCTGCACCAATCTTGAGCTAAGGCTTCTCAAAGTTAGTGTGCAAAAGGGATTTAGTGTGGTCTGTAGGAAAAGTTAAACAAGCATGACAAATGGATGAAAGGTTTTGACCACATCCTTTCCTTTATTTGTATCATTACAGAAGTGTTTCTTTATTCTATCCAGTTCTGTTCAAAAATGAAATTCAATCATTTAAAAAGAGCTGGCAGTTACTCCTAAAAAATGAGAGTAGAACAAAATCAGCTTAGCTTCTACATACTGGATCCTCTATATTTTACAGGGATAATAATATGGCCTTAATGTAAGGATTTTTAATGAATGCATGCATAGCATTGCAGAAGGAAATCCTTCAGTATTATACAATCAAGCAAGAGGATAAACACTTTTTTGCATTTGCCCAAACGTGTCTGTATCAATTTACAAAAAAAAGCTGCTTAACATAAACCCGCTGTTAGAAACTCCCATCTGTAACGATGTGAATCTACTGTCACACATAATCAGAGATATTACATTTCAGGCCTACATAATTAACCAGCAAGTCAGTGAATAACTTATGTTCCAAGTTATAAATTATATTTAACAAAGTCATTACTAAGGGTGAATGTAAGCGACTGCTTTTCTCACATGAAAGTAATACGTGGGGTTGCCTCAGCATGTTTGAATTTAGATTCATTTGCGGTGTCTCACAGTTTATGCAAAGCCTCCAGAGTTACTTTTCTAATCTAATTAGTTTTATTATAAACATCTTGTGTGAGTACACAAAGCGAAAAAAGGCTGTGGAGCGGCGTGATGTGTGCAGCTGCTGCACAGTATGTCTTGCAGTGTCTGTTTGCCTTGTTCATGACGGCGTCCTGTTGTCCCAGCTTGCTTGAGACCTGTGAATGAGTCTAGCCTTGCATGTAAACATTGAGGAATTACATTATGGATGAATGCAAATCCAGCACGTGCAAATATTAATTCCAAAGCTTACAAAACACGCTCATCACGTACTTTTGAGACATAGCTGTGTGTAATCAAACATAACCTGACGTAGTGTTTTTAATGCAGTATGTCTAAACAAGCATGCACACCAGGTCTTCCCAGTCACTGCCAAGTGCAAAGTGAATTACCAACGTCACAAAATAGAGACAAGTATTCACACATGATCACTGTTAGGCTAGTTTTGGGACCTATGGGTGGCATTGCTCTGGACAAAGTACACACAGTGATACAAACGCTAATTTATTAATAATAATAATAATGCATACTTTATTGATCCTGCAAGGGGGAATTACAATGTTTTTGCTCTGTTGTCTTTACACACAGGCCTGAATTACACACATGCACAGTACCTATACATGCACTAATGGAGAGATGTCAGAGTGGGGGGGCTCACAGAAAGAGGCTCTGAGCCATTGGCGGTTCGATGCCTTGCTCAAGAGCACCTTGGCAGTGCCCAGGAGGTGAACTGGCACCTTAAACCAATGACCCTCTGGTTTCCAACCCAACTCCCTCCAGACTGAGCTACTGCCCCCCCAAATAAATAGCTAAATAGCTCACGTTATTGAACTGTGTGAAAAGTAAACTTTATTTAATATTGTATGTGATGTTTTCTTTCGCGAACAGAACATGTTCCTTCCTGAGCCTGGCAGAGCCGCCATCACTGCGTTTGGAGCTTAGCGCCACCCAAGACAATTTTTTGTTCTCCTATACCAGAATGTATGTGTGGTGTAGCCAGACCACTCCACAGCGCTGTGGAGAGAGATCTGAAAATGCAAGACTACTGCTAGGCTAACGTGTTAGAGGTGGCTAAAAATAAACAAGTTTGACCCATAAGGACACAAAATAAAATAGAGAATCAGAAGCCTTATGCAAGAAGAATCAGAATCATGTTCTCTCAGTTGCCTGGAGTAGATGCATGCATGACAAGCTCCAAGTCTCTTAACATGCAAATCCAGTCCATGTCTATGAGTGTGTTTTATCTCGGGGGCTGCTGTTTGCTAATGAAGAGCCTTGTGAAAGCCAGGGGAGCATTATAAGAAGCAGAGTATAATACACCCGCTCACAGCCTCTCTTTTTATTTGAACATACGCTCATTTTACAGCCTTTTAACTTTCAATCTGCCAGTCGTTGATTTTCTATTCTTCCCACTCACTTGTTATTCAGCAAACCTCTCAGTTGCAATTCCAATGTATGCACTGTATTAACACTTGAGATAATGCATATCAGCACTGCTCAAAGGGACAAACAGCATTTGTTTTGATGGGGTGTTTTTTTGTAAATGCTCACATCTTGTTGTACACTCTGCACAGCATCAATGGTTGGCAGCAAAGAACCATGATGTTCAATCTGCTACAAGATGTATGTCTTACTGTAACTAAGCATTTGGCCACTGCTTCACAAGGTCCTTCCCAGCGTCAAGGAGAAACTATAGCTGAGCCTTGCAACAAAATCTCGCTCAATAAAGTCAGTCTATGTCTAACAATGTGCTCATTATACAGCGTAGCTGTGAAAAGTCTCTCTTTCTCTCTCTCTGGTACTCTCTTTCGGCGTCACATGCTCACTTATTCACACGTTTAAACCACCTGGGTTGGAAAGCCCTCCCCTTGTGACAGTTTGTCACATTGTGTCAGCCTGTTGAGTGGCACCAAGAAAACATCACCTCTGCATTGTGTGACACGGCAGTCGAGGTAGTAAAATCTGCCACTTGTGGAGCAGTTACAGGGTACATTATCACATTGCTGCGTGTTGAAGAAAGCCTGAGTGAGGCCAAAGTGAAAGGTGTGTGTGTGTGTGTGTGTGTGTGTGTGTGTGTGTGTGTGTGTGTGTGTGTGTGTGTGTGTGTGTGTGTGTGTGTGTGTGTGTGTGTGTGTGTGTGTGTGTGTGTGGGGTTTGGCGAGGCGGTTGTGACTTGGCACAAGTGATCACTGCAGTTTCTGGTGTTAGGTTAGTTAGGTGAACTTGGCCTATTCTAAGTTATTTACCAAGTCCTATGTATGCAAACTGGGGTCAGACCGTAACAGAAAAGCTGCGACAGTAACACAGACGATCCTTAACTGCCTCTTTTTTGAGACTTTGACACTAATCCCTGAGCGAGTAATTCCACCTTCTATTTGCCTTCCTTCCTCCACTTAGCCACAGGTCACATCACCATCTAATCATTGGTTCACCCGGTCATGCAAACCATTCACAATATATGAGTACTTTAAAAATTGATATTTTACATAATCCACTAAATTTTACTTAAGGGAATGCATCGACCTTTTAGCTAATGTGCTTTTTAATTAGCGAAGGTTTGGTTGCTGTTTGAGTGTTTGGTGCATTAGTGTTTTCAAAAAAAAGTAAAACTAAACTGCATAGTCAGAGAAACAGTTGGTCATTTTGGGATATACACTTGTTCATTTTTTAGGCCAGAGTAAGTTTAGAAGATTGATACTTCTCAAGTTTGTCTGTTACATAGTTTTTTTTGCTTAATTAACCTTAACTGAACTGCTTTGGAGTCATTGGCCTTGCAACTTTGGGCCGGTGAACCAACGGCGCAAAGTTGCAAGGTGACATTGCGATGTAACGAGTTGCAGGAACCAGCTAACAAGGTAGTGATGTTTTTCACACTATCGTCATGGCTGAGCTGGCAAAAAAAAGCAGAAGCATTGTCGGAGGAACAGAGAAAGAATGAGAGAGGGAGGGGTCAGACATAAGTAAACATAGGAGCTGTAAAGGGGCTCTATAGAGCAACCTGTGAGGGTGGGGGGCTTTTTAGAGAAACCTGTAGGGGAGCACTGTTGAGAAACCTATAGGGGGAGAAACCTGTAAAGGGGCTCTATAGAGAAACTGTAGGGGGAGCTCTATAGAGAAACCTGTCGGGGGGCTGTGTAGAGAAACCTGTAGGGGAGGCTCTATAGAGAAACATGAGAGCAAAAAGTAAGAAAACGGCAAAGAAATGAACAGCTTATGTTGTCTAGGTCAATGTCAAGTTTTCATAACACAAACATCTCACACAATGCCAACTTTGCAATAAACGTGTCCTAATTTATCGAATGACACTTAATAACGACAGCCACAAACATTCATAAAAACTCCTTCATGCTCATGACCGGTGTCATGTCCTGGTAATGACAGTGTCTTACCAGTCTTATGCACACCCCTTCAAACAAATCAGGATTTCAAATTTTTTTTCCAAAAAGATTTGCCTTAACTGACTGTCTTTACCCCTACATCGTAAATACAATAAATGGGAGGCTAATCCTGGTAAACTGTAGGTGCTAAGTGTGTACTGAGTATAGTTATCACTGTGATATACTCCGATGACGTCCTCACTTTATCCTTTCACCAACCAACGGAAATCGAAGCACAGTTCTGGGGAAATATCGACCTCCTTTTGGAGTCTTTTATGAAAAGCTGTGCTGCTGTCATAACATCTGTTGATGTGATTTGGAGAGGCAGAGAGCACTGTTACTTTTGCATCAGTGAGGGCACCAGACATCAGGGATCAATAAAAACCCCATTATGGCATTTCACTCAAAATGTTGAGAAATGCCTGGAACCAAAACAAGAAAAGGGGGAATTCTTGACTGAAGGATCCTCAGAGTGGGGAAAAAAGAGATTGAGAAATAGAGAATGGGAACAGAAACACATCCCCTCACGGCTTGCAATAATTCAAAGAAACAGAGTTTTTTTTATGATGACATTTAACGTGACATTTATCCACATCAATCTCTTAACTCAATTTATTTCACTAAGATAGCAGGTCACATTGCTAATTTTGCCCTGAATGATGCCTGTAATAAAAACCCTACAGCCTGTTCAAGGACTGCCAATAAATTCAGCTCTCACCCACACAGCTCTGGGGCCAGTCTCCCTGTTTGATTAAACTTTGCTCCCCAGATGTATAAAATATCCAAAGGCACTTAGATTTACAACCTACTCCGTTAAATTATTGACACCTCTATCAGTTTATTGACTAATCCCCTGTTGTTACCTCACTTATTTGAGTTGGTGACTTCCATTTGACTTTCAGTGGTAAACCATTCATTGATGATTCATTACCACCTGATGGCACCGGGCCAGGGACATGTGTAAATTCCACATGCAATGTATGATAGGCTCATGCTAAGTCTGCCAGTCTATAAATAACTGTCTGTGTTCCACATGAAACAAACAGCTGTTGCCTTTGAAGCAAAGATACCGAGCACTGGCTCCACAATAGATCTAGACAACACTGGCTGTGCAGATAGCATGCAGGGGGGGAGACAACAAGAGAAATGAAGAAGGGAAGAAAGGGACAGTGGGAGAGAAGAGGACAAGAGATGAGGGGAGTGTGCACGGAGGCTCTCTGGCAAAGAGGATGTGCAAGATCTGTCTGTGGAGGGAGAAGGTTAATTTTTCATGTGGGCCCGGCCCAGGCAATCCTATAGCTGGCCACGAGAGAGAGCTTGTTGCTCGAGGCCCCCAGGCGGGTTTCTTGTTGAGTCTGCCTGTAAATTGTCACCAAACTAGTGAATTACTCCATGATGTGTCGCCGAGTCAGCAGAAAGCCCTATAGGCATAAAGCCACAGACTTATGTTTTCCCTCACAGTAATTCCTCAGTGACAGCTAGGGCAGCACATTGAGATGTTAGAATCCAACAAGTCCATATTCCAAACAGCTGGCTGTCATTGCTTCTGATGGATAGAATGAGCGTGCTGCTTCTAGTTTATTAAACAATGGGAAATCATTTTAGGTAAACAGTCGGAAATAATGTCTGACAAATTGACAGTCCTCCAAAGAAGGAGACTGAGATTCGGCCATGCTGGTTGCTCTGTGAGGCCACTCTGACTCCCAGAGGTGCTTTTATCTTAACGCTGGCAATCTAACCATCATAGTCTAGGCTGATGGGAATCTCATTAGTTTTGCAGGAATTGGGTTATAAACCAAAGTATTGGACAAATTAATTGTTTGACCTGATGGTGGCGCTAGATGACAAGTTAGAGAGCGACAAAAGCAACAGTTCACCCTGAAGGGTGATGTAAATGTCTTGACCAATTTCATGACAATCCCCAGTCTCATGACGGTAAGGGATCAGCTGCGTCATTAGGATTCGTCCTCTGCTGACGTGAATGTCTGTACAAAAGTTGGTGTCAAACAATGCTATAGATGTTGGGATATTTCACATAATAAGTGAAAGCTTTGACCTGCTGGTGGCGCTAAAAATAAAATGAAGGGAATCACCTTACTCGCTGTTCACCATGCGTATCTGTAGCAAATTTCACAGCAATCCTCCCAGTAACTGTCAAGACATTTCACTCAAAGACAAACATGTCAGCCTGCTTGCGGCACTGCAGCAAAAGTTTGGATTACCAAACTCTGGACATTCTCCTAAATGCTAAGGTCTCCTTAGAAACTCCTGCTCCCTATGATCACGTCCAGTGTCTGGGTGTTGGATGTAAATGTAGCATGTCTGACTTCAATGGAGGAGTGTCCCCTCACAGACCCACCATCAGTGTTTGCCTTTTCGACATACCAGACTGTTGTTGCTGTTTTTTTATTTGATAATAAAGTACTGCAATAGGATCATCGGTTTACCTCAAGCCTTAAACCCTAACCATCATTTGTTTGCAAAAATGATGTTCTTTGCACAGATATTGTAGAAAAGTGAGGACTCAAAAAATGTGGCATCAGAAGTTAAAAGAAACAACCACCTTGCACGTAGACGGGGTAAACCCCGTCCCTTCTGATTGTGGTCCTCATACACTGATGGTGCACAAATTATGTTGTGAAACCAACAGAAATCATTTTCCTCACAACAGTGTAAGGATTTGTGTCTTACAGCAGCCTTGTGTTCCAGTGTGAAATCTAGGCTTATTGATTTCTGTGGGGCTATATTCTTTACAAAAGATACGGTGTGTACTTGAGGAGGATTCTTATTTATTTGTATCACTTGCTTCTGATCCTTCACCTCTCAATCCTGTGTCTACACCGCACAGTACACTCTTCAAACCATCTCAAATGAAAATAACCCTTTAAAGCGAGGAGCACCTTGTCCCCAGCGACATCAAATGAATCCTTATCGTGGTGGCAGAGGCAGAGAAAAACAATTCTGCCACTTAAACATCATAAAAGCATGACAGGCTCCCTCCCTTTAGCTTTCAGCACAGCCGGGTCTAAGCGTTTCAAAGAGACTAGTGTTGAATGACTGCGATGTGGGAGCTCAGAGTCTGTAGCTATGGATTAAGCTCACAGCAAATAGTAGCATGGAAGAAACAGAGGTAATCTCTTCCCTCTCCTCCACGGCTCTCTCTCCGTACCTGTTCCCACTTTTTTTTAATCTCCTTACTGAATTAGTTCTTGCAAAGCTGCTCAAACAGAGAGGGGTTTATTCCCAGCGGGTACAGAGGTTAACGTAAAAACGGAAATGATACCGTCTCAGGTTCCCGAAAGGTCCCTTTAGCCTGATGTGCTACTCACCTGGTTATTGTTCTCTGAAGCAACATACAGGTAGAACACACTTCTTCAGATTTGCTGCTCGGAATGAAAAGCACACAAGGGCATTCTTCGTTATGGGCCTTGAACCGCAGCCAGTTGCAAGCAGAGTCTAAGTGTAATATTTTTTGGTATTTGCGCTTAGATTACACAGTGTAAACCTGACGCAGCAGCGTATCCTATAAACGTCCTCACACTCACTCACTCACTCACTCAGTGCAGCCTCGGGTTTAATCACCTACAGTGCTCTGGGATAATTTAGCCTGCAACACACTCTGTATTTACATAAAAGTAGTTTAGTTTAGCATTTTGTTGCATTGCTTTGCCATTTTCACAGAAGATTTTTGCCATAAAAGAAATTGCCCACACCTGAACCACCGCACTAACTGCCTACATATTTCAGTCCGGCTCTTTGCTGCCTTCCTGTACTGTGAAGATCAAATAATGAGCCAGAGGATTCTTTTATGCGATATTTCACACTGGCTGAGTGTTGTGAATTTCTTTCCAGCTCACACACTTTGGTATGAGATCATTACCAGTAAGCCTCTGATATTAAATGTTCATCCTCAGTGCTTCTCCCAACACGTCTCCATCTGACTCTTACTAATGACAGCCACAAACTGTCCCGATGTAGTCCATTGCGTTTTTTCTTGTTAGATAGCCACACGGGATGAGCTGCAGACTCAATAAGCTAAGGTGCATATTATGAGCACTTTCCTGCATCATACAGGGTGTGAATTCACCTCATCTTTGTTGCATGTCAGACTTTTTTTTATCGTTCCTGTCATTTATAATTGTATTATATTTGCTACATGCTTTAATCCATCCTAATGCATTCCCTGAGGCTCTGCTGCTGTATGTTCTACCCATTAAGTTACACACAGCTTGACAGTTTAATGTATATCCTCAGGTGCAGTTTAGGCTATCTTAGTGGGAATTAAACCACGGATAAAAGATGGCAGGTTCAAGCTTCCTTTATTCAAGGGTGGAGCAGGAGCAGGAGGTTTTTTGTTAGTAACCACTACACACAGGCCTGAAATACACACAAATGCTCAGGACCTATTCATGAACACATGGAGAGATGTCGGAGTTAGTGGGCTAGACTGTGAGCCAGACCAGCGCCCTGAGCGGATGGGGGGGGGGGGGGGGGGGGGGGGGGGGGGGGGGGGGGGGGGGGGGGGGGGGTGGAATGGTGCCTTATTTAAGAGCACCTGGCAGTTCCCAGGAGGTGGACCAGTCCACACTCTGTAATTTGGTCAGGACTGGGACTTGATCCAGCAACCCTCCGGTTCCCAACCCAACTCCCCACGGACTGAGATACTGCCACCCCACATACCATAGAGGCACCACATTCTGCAACTTGATTGTATGCTGTTTCCTCTGAAAGTTAACTCTACCTGCAATTGATATCTGTATCATTTTCAGTGTTCTCGTACTATATTTTCATGTGCTATTGATGGTACAGTTAAGATGTCCTGTCTCAAAGATGGAAGGGAGGGTTTTTATCATTTACTGTTGATATCGTTCCAAGTTTATGATACATTTTTCTGTCACATTACAAATACATAGTCACAGACTGTAGTTAGACTTTTGCACACCCGGCTCAGGTGTGCCCACTGTTTTGCAATATAAAAAGAAATACATTTTTAATATAAAGCACACCACAAATTATTGCCTTCCACATATTGATTTGTTAAATGTAAAAAAACATAAAATATTATTAATAAAAGTTACACCACACAACAGTATTGCCTGCCACTCATTGATTTGTTAAACGTAGTATCATAAAGGCTTGAATAGGTGTTCATTTATGTGTAGATGGAGTTATTATACAGTAAGGGGCAATGTAACTTATAATGAAAATAATTGTTACACAACGTGTGATTATATAATGTCATTGCCCTAATTTCTGCTGATCGAAAGCAGATGAAGCTGTGCTGTACTTTGCAGAGCACTCCCTGGAACTCCCAAAGGGACCCCTGGAAGTCCCAACACTGCAGATTGGGAAACACACCAAACCCAAAAGCTGCGGGCACACGGGGCAGGGTAAGACTTACAATCAATTTTTCAAATATGTACTGTCTGTTGTGAAATTTTAACAATAATCTGACAATGAAGTGGAACTTTTTTGGAGTTGTGTGCCGGGGAACTCAGCGTTGAGGGATGATGTCTAACATCAGAATGGAGAAGTTGTCAAAAGTGTGTGTGTGTGTGTGTGTGTGTGTGTATTACCAGTGACAGCACAGTCAGTGGGCTACGTGATGTGGCATCAGCTCTAGCAGACAGACTAAAGCAGTTCCTCGTGTGACAAAGTGTGCCCAATAGTGAGAGAGAGAGATTTTTTTTCCTGTTTTCCTGTTTTCTTTTTTCTATTTTTTTTTCTTTACACCAGCTTCCTTCCTATGGTAAATTGTAGGCCAGAGGTGGCGGAAATACGTCAGTTATGTGGGTTCTCTGAAGCTTGACTGCGTCTCTTAATTTCGGATGAGGGGAATGAAATAGAGAAGGGGGGGTGGGGGTGGGGGGTGATTTTAATCACTCCTGTCGCTTTAAGGACACTTATCAAAGCCTTCTTATGCGAATAGAAAATACCACGAGCCACTGAGCAACTGAGCAGCCAAGGGACGGACCGGAGTGGATTTATAGGAAACTCAACATTATCTAAACTGGAATAGACCGCTTCATCGCCTCATGGAGTTTGGCTACACACTGGATGGTTGTCTTATTCGGAGGGTTCGGATCATTTAGGAAATATTGCGCATAAGTAGCTCTCGGACTTGGGATCCATTTGCCCCTGAAGCACAGAGAGGAATATGGTTTAAAACTCAAACGCGTACGGGATTATTCACTCATCCAGCAGCCACAGTCGATACGTAGCCTACTTGCCGTTAGCCTGCCGTTTTTGTTCCGGACGGAGAGTATCCAAAGCTCTTTATTTGACAGCCCTGGATCATGGATCGGGGTGGTGGTGGAAAACAACAACGGGCAGCGACATGATTTCTCTGCGCTGTCTGCGGTATGCAGCGAGGTTAGGCTTTAACATCGCGTGTTATTATTCCGATGCAACAAAAGTTGCAAAGCGGCTGTAATGCGTGGATTTGAACTATTTCGCCGTTTTGCACCTGCTTTGGCGGATACCGCGTCGACATAGTGCAGATTCGTGACAAAATAGCGTGTGGATCCGCGTCGCTTTGCCCTCTCTCTCTCGCCCGAGTGGGCTACTTGGACATCTGCTTATCGTAATGGAGATTGGGGGGGTTTACACTCAAGGTCATTGAGTGTTATAAGGCTATAATTGCGTTGTTAATTACAGACACGCGCGCGCGCGCCCAGCGCTATGTCTTCACGTTATAGCGCAGCCTACAATTGACAGTTGAGTGTGTGAGTTACTTGTTATTACACGGTGCAGCGAGCGTTAAGGCGAGATCACCGTCCTGTGGAGTTATATTTCTGTTTGTTTTTGACACTGCAAGCTTTCTCTAACAACATGGATGGCAAACTGAAGCAGGGTCGGAGATGCCGATCCAAGCGGGAGAGGGTGCGGAGGTTGCGGGAGGCAGGAAGCAGAGACGCCCGCAGCCCCGACCCCAACTCCTCCTGCTCCGACAGGGAGGGACACAGTCCTGGGATGGACGCCGCCTCCCGGCATGGTAAAAAGGCGTCACACCCCGCAGCCGCCCCCAGAGCTCCGCGTCCCCCCCGGCTGAAGAGACGGGAGTCCAGCTCGCAGGAGGAGGATATCATTGATGGATTTGCTATCGCCAGTTTCATCAGCCTGGACCGTCTGGAGGTAAGGAGGAACCGGATCAGTACCTGGTTGGTTGATTGTTTGTTAGTGTGTTTGTGTGTGTGTGTGTTGCATTCTTCATCAGTGGAGTCATTCTCAAAGTGGGGGTCATTGAGGCCCCCCACTCACTCAAGAGCAACTGAGGACTAGTCTTATTGTCTTTTATTTAGTTGACATGATGCCAATCAGAGACGCAATAAGGAAGACTCTTCTAATCATCTGATAGTGTAGATCAGAGTTTCAGGCCCCCCCTGGTTTGTTTCTCATCACACATTGCTGTTGACAGCTGTAGAGTTCAATACACACCACCAGTGTTCTTTTACTGGGCTGCTTGGTCCATGGAGCTGAATGTGTGTCTGCTTGGAGTCCTTGACATGAAAGTGTTTGACAATCACAGCAGCACACAAACTCTGTTTGCAGAATATCATAAGTTGAAGGCTTGGTAAATGAGATGTTAATCATTGGCAGGGCATGGTTTGTTGAGGAAACTCAACTGCTGTGTGTGTGTGTGTGTGTGTGTGTGTGTGTGTGTGTGTGTGTGTGTGTTGCATGTTTGACCACTGGCAGTGCAGTCAGTGGGCTATGTGATGTGGCATCAGCTCCAGCAGACAGACTAAAATAGTGCCTTGTGTGACAAAGTATGCCCAATCGTGAGAGAGAGAGAATTTCTTCCTGTTATTTTTGTCTATTTCTTTTTTACACCAGTTTCCTTTCTATGGTAAATTGTAGACCAGAGGTGACATGTGTGTGTGTTTGTGTGGGTATTATGGCTCTGGCTTGGATTGTTTTATTCATTGTGAGTGCACTCTTGACATTTTGCTCTTTGATAAACTGCCATTCAAGTGTTCCAGGCTGATACAGCGTGCGCTGATAACTGTGTTTCTGTCATTAGGCTCTGGTACATCCACTGTCAAAGGAATTATGTCAGGAAGAAAGGAGGCTCTCCTGTGACATCCTCTTATCTCTTTTATCTCATGATGTTCCAAATGAAAAATAAAACATTGCTCCCTGTGGGACATCAGGCTGACTGACGAGGCAGTCAGGCCTGTGTGTGTGTGTGTGTGTGTGTGTGTGTGTGTGTGTGTGTGTGTGTCCATTGCTCAGTCTGGTAATGGCAGCACTACTGTAGTTGATATAAATCACTTGTTTTAAAAAACATAGCTAACATATTAAACACCCACTGAGGTCTGTATATTTTCAGATGATGACCTCATTTAACAGCCAGTGGATCATACCACAGGCCACCTCATTTTGATGACAACCTCCCATGTAGGCTTAGCAACGGTATTAATCAGTCATGATTGACTCCTACATAGTGCTAACTCAATATAATGGTTGGATACAGATATTCATAGCAAAATTGCGTGACAGGACAGCCTCCAGCTCACCCAGTAAGAGCTAGTGCCCCTTGTTAGCGGAGTTCTTTGCAGCGTCCCGGGTTTGAGTCCAACCTACGGCCCTTTTGCTGCTTGTCATCCCCCATCTCTTTCCCCCTATTCTGTCTATTAACTGTCACTATCAAATAAAGAGAAAAGCCCCCCCAAATAACTGCATGACATATAAACCTTGTCCTTCTGCATATATGACATGGAAGATACACACACTCACTCCACCACCTCCCCTCTGTTAACACGTTTGACCTGTCCGGGTCATCTGTAGTTGTATTGCTATTCCATGTAGCTCAGCCCCTCGCGGCGCTTAGAGTGGGTGTGAAAGCAGATAGGGGAGGGAAAAGAGGAGGGGTGTTAGTGTGCATGAACCCTAACCACAAAGAGATATTGTTATCCTGTAATTATTTTAAAACAAACACACAGCACGAGAAACTATGTAGCTACAGTACAATAGAGATTAAACATGTTACACCTAAGAAAATCCCATAATGATACATTAGGAGATTCAAGAGCATCATGAAGTAGCAAAAACTCCCCATTTGGTGCCTCAACAAGGCTACAGCAGTGCCTCCCTAAGATGAACTTACTTGTTGTCAAATGTGGATGAGATATGAATGAAAATGTGTGTTGGGGCCCATGCCTATTGATTTGGATGAGTGCTGTGATGTTGTATTTTTGAGTATTTCTGCCCTTTGTGCGGCGCGGCTGCCACTTCTGACAGCTGCTGACTATGAAAGACTTTGAGGATGTCATAGCAGCAGAGCTCTTCTTACTGGCATCTTCTGCCAGCATGCTGGTGTCTCCGCTGCTGTCAACCCGCTGCCCTGCCATTTTGACCTCTAGGAATATCCTCATGTGTGGGCTAGACGTCAGTCTTGTTCATGTTTCACATCTTATCCCGGCTGCTGCCTTTGTTGGTTGTGTTTCCAAAAAGGTTTTCTCTTTGGAGCCTTGTCATAATGAAACCGCTGCCTCTTTGTGTTTGAGAGGGGAATTAAGTCAGATAATGATTCAATTTTTCTTTGACACTATCCCGAGCAGTAATAGTTTTCTTACTTAAGTGCTAAATCCATGTTGAACAGAGAAAACAGTGTGGTCTGATTAGGAGCTTATGTTTCAAGGCTAAGCAAATGAGGCATGATATGGTTCTATGTGAAATAATACTCTCATGCCAGCTACTTGTTGGTAATTGGTCTGATTTGCATGCAAATGGACTGCGCTTATTAAATAATATTGGTGGATTTGGTGCAATTACATGAGATGTGCACAGGTTTGTGTGTGTGTGTGTGTTTTGGTCCTTGATTTCCCTGCATAGGGAGAAAGAAATGAGCATGTTGACTATATCCATATTCCATACACCGTTTACTGTACGTCACGGCGGTGATCACATTTGTTGTCAGTAATAAGTTGCATCACTGGGGATGAAATGCAGAGTTTGAAATGTGTGTCCTCTGGAAATGTCTCATGATCGGTCATGACTCACACTTTCACCTACTCACTGTACGCTACGGTGGAGCTCATGACCTACACTACCTGTGCTAATTGCTCATCAATTATGAGGAGGATGCAGCAGCGTTTGGCCAGGGAACAGCTCTGACCTATTGCGTCATGCTCGGATAAGCTCGCTCACCCCCGGCGGAGGGAGTGTGTGGTCCGCCTGACCTCTTCCAAGTGACTGATGGCCAGCACGGTTGTGTTTATGTCAGGCCTTTCAGTCAGGCTACTGTCCCATTGGCATTCTGCCAACATCCATATCCATCCTCTCTGGCTTCAATGAGCCCACACGGCAAACATAGCAATATTTATTTGGTGTTGTTTCTTTTAATCTCTATCTAAGCCCTTTGCTGTTGCACTCAAGGATGAACATGTGTCATAAAATCCTTGTCACCTTTTGGTTGCTGCCTGTCACTATGATTCGATAGCAGTTTAGTGTAAGTTGTGCACAGATGCTACAGATGTGCAAGAGGTTATGGGTTCCTCCCAAATCACTTTGACTATAAGCAAAATCAGTAGGGTGTTGATTTTGATATTCTGGCTCTGCGCTGATAGGAACAAGCTCCCTTGATGAAGGCTTGGGCTGTACAGGGGTCTCGCCCGTTCCCTTAAACCTGTTTCATTACAGCCAAAAGCAATTTGCAGCCGCGACCACATTTGATCATGGCGTGTTTATTCATAGGAAAGCCGCTTACTTACCTGTGTAAATGGACTGTGCAAACACAGCTGTCCTGCTTTGTCCTGGGCCCCTTATTGTGATTAAAGAAATGTTAGGGATAATTCCGTGATGATTCCAATACTATAAGCACATTCTGTTGGCCTATCCAAGGTGAGAGGAAAAAACACTTGTATGTACAGTTTGGGTGGTTTTTATGAATCTTTGTTGGAATGAGAATTACTTGTTACTCAAATGCGGAAAAACCGAGCCCCTGGAAATAGAAGGCTTTTACCTGACAGCAGCGTTTTAAAACAATTACCCTCTGCTGCTTAAACCCTCCAGAAGTCTCCCTCTGTGCATAGAACAAGTGAGTAGATAATAAAAATGACACAATTATCCCTCTGTCACACTTTTAATAAGATGTTTGATTTGCTCCATTTGCTCTGTGAGTGACGTCGTGGTGGCAAATCCCCTCTCGTTAATCCACAATCCTTCTGTTCATCTGCTTTGACATGAATTCACAGATTTGTTTGGGCTTTTTGTTTCGCAGCGTGAGTTTCTAAATGCACTCTAATGGGGATTTAGGTTTATTTGATTTAGTGATATTACATCGGTGTCGAGGGCAGGAAGCCGAAAGGCCAGGCATCCAGACAAAAACATTGGTTGCATAAATAAAAGCTCTTGATGGGATCTAGAGACGTTCTCTTCATTCATCCAGGGAAGTTTTCCTACTGTAACACTCGTCATTGTTAGCATTAACTATAACTCAACATTATTATCATCATCATCATCATATCCCTCTGCCAACTTAACTGTTACTGAATTACAGGCAGAGTACATTTTAGATAGTTCCCTTGTTAACTCCATAAACAGTTTACACTATGAAACTACAATTAATGGAAATATGTGACTTATTTTAGTCACCCAAAAAACGTCATCTGTTACCTAAATATTCAGAAAATAGATCTCATCTTACACTACATTTTTCTTTATGGCCCTGTTTGACACACTTACACTAATCATCATGTGCTGTTAGTCACTGAAGCAGTTTTAGCCAAGCAATATGGGAGATGAAGTCCCTTGCCCTAGGGGAGCTTGACAGTTGTTGTTGGGGAAGCAGCTTCCCTCTCTCCACCCATATTTTCCCAGCTGGTGCATGGATCTAAGCCAGCAACATTCCAGCTACAAGTATGTGACGTTCTACAGTATTTCGTCGAGTGCTCGGATGAAGGCCTCAAAGAATTCAATTTTTAGTTTTAGGCTTTCCCCCAAAATAACCACACTTGCACCTTTACAGCACTACTCCCATAGCGTTCATTACTTGGTGTCTCACTGCTTTCGCTCAGATAACACCATGTGTCCCTTATTAGCAGTCATTAGCACAGCTTACACTCAAGAGCAATCCTGACGACACTTCATGTCAGAACAATACTTGCCAAAGAAAATTAATAATTCACCCTGGTAGCACCTATGCAGATATTTCTTGCGGCCTTCTGAGCTTCACCCGAATGTGCTTTCTTGAGATTAATGGGTTAACTAAAGATCTTGGTTGGTGGGTAAATCTATCTTTCCCCATCTTTTCTTTGTGGTCAGCTCTGTGCGTTCACTCTGCCCTGATGGGCAGTTGGGTAACACAGTGCAAACTGATAGTGACACTTTAAGCCACAGTGGTCGTTGCTGTAGTACGATGTCTTGCTTCTGTGGTGAGGCAGCACATTTGTTGCAGGAATCGTGATTCGTGTTTTCTCTTTTCCCCCGACAGTGATAGCGCTGTGCATCATATGCCGGCACTGACAAACAACTCCAGCTTTAATTAACAAAGCAACCCCCCCGAGGCGCCCCTGCTTGTTGGCTGACGCATCCCACGGAGAGAGCTTTCTTAATGCCAGTGGGACGTCCCCCGGGCTTTCTTTAACTGCCACACACTGTAGGCGACAGCACAGCTGATAAATGCATCGTTACATTCACAAGCCTTTTCACACACACACACACACTCACAAACACAGGATTGGACCTTCACTGTGCATCTGTCCAAGCCATCAACCAGTGACCTAAATATATCCACCCAAGGAAGGTTCTAGTGTGTTGTGGAAGTGTGTTCATGTGGATCTAAAAGCATGGCGATCATCTCTGTTACTACCAAACTGTATTCCGCTGTGGAGGATTCATGTGACATAAAAGACACGTCAGTGTTTCCTCTTGAAGTTTTTTCAGATGCAGCGGGGAGGTTCCACGTCAAAAATTAACATTTCCTGAAAACAGCGTGTAGTTTCTCTTTTTAGCATCTCACACCACACTTTCAGTCACTATGACCCCTAAAATCAGAAAAATCGTGCCAAAATATGAACAATAACGTAGCTTTCAACGGGCTTATCTGCTAATGTTAGCAACCCACTGTTACCTTGAAACCATCTAGCAAATAGACAGTACCGGAACCTGTGACGTCACCGCTCATTTTACACACAGTTTAACAACAAAACAAAACGCAGAGTGAACTTTAGTAGCTCCTTTTTTCATGTTGCGCCCTAACCTGGAAAACGGTTTTAAAACCGCTAGGTAATGAAAATACAGCGTATCGGACAAATCCAGCGTCTGCTGCAGCGTTCGCTAACATTAGCTTCTTGTCTCATCTGGGCTCTGATAACAGTAAATCCATCATTTTTAGTGTCCGTAATGCTATTTTCCGACAAACTGTAGCTGTCATACGTCTCGCTCCCCGCGTGAGTGCGGTTTTCATGTCGCAGCTTTCGTTGCTGTTTGTCACTTTGCCTAAGATTGAGTGACAAGTAGTACTGGCGCAGTTGTTTACTTGGTTGCCATGACTTTGCGAGTGAGGACGTCATGTCACTGTTCCAGTTGCTCGGGGAGAGAGAGCGGATGACAGTTGGCTTGAGTTCAGTAGAACAGACGGCTCTGCAGAGTTGTATAATTATGACTTTTCATAAACAGCTGAAGAAGCGGCGGTGCGCGGTATACGTAGCGGAAACCCTGTTGTGCGTCTGCCCTATTTCTGATACCATGGCGGTAGAAATTTCACCGTGGCAGGCCGCCATCAGCGTATCAACATAGAGGAAACCCTGCAAGTGCAGAAAATGCTTCAGTTCACAGACTCCCAAGTCAAACAAAGGAGGAGTTGGAGGCCAGCTCAGAGCTGTAACACATGTATGTGTAGGATCTTTAGGGCTTTGACAAACAATTGTTATCATTACTGATTAATCCCAGTTGATGTCTTCAAACGGCTTGTTTTGTCAGACCAACAGTCCAAAACCCAAAGGGATTCAGTTTAATTTGATAAAAAGATGAACAAAAACAAGCACATGCTCATATTTGGGATTCTAGAACCAAATAATCTTTGCCTGTTATTTGATTGTCACAATTGTTGCTGAATCATTTTCAACCGACTAATTTGTTGAACAAGTAATAATTTCAGCTCTTAATGTATCAAAGGTGTATAGACTAAGCTGTAAAGGCCCCGGGGGTCGTTTGACATTTTCAGTTGCTAGTGGCTACGGATGTAACGGTAAACAACGATATAAAAAACAATAACAATTACCTTTTTTTATAAAAAAATATCATTATCACGGTGGATTACCATGGTGTGCAAACCGAGTAGCCTCCAGTAGGCCTGCTCAATTTGGGGGAAATATGAATCACGATTGTTCAGCTTAGAATTGATATCATGATTCTCTGCCAGGATTTTTTTTTCATAACGTGTAATTTTTATTGAGCACGTGAACCATGACAAAACAAAAGTACCAGACAGATTTTTTTGGGACATTACTCATTACCACAAGCCTGTAAACATAGAGGCGAGGCTTCAATGAAGAGAAGGGAAAGCATTGCAGCGCTTTAAAACCTATTTTATACAGTCTGTGTTTAAAACTCACAGAAGAAAGTAGTGAAATTAAATTGGAGTCAAAGTCATTAAAATTGTTTTAATCGTGAACAGGGTGAATTAAGATCGTGATTTTAAAACGATTAATTGTGTGTTTCTGGAAGTTGGAATAATGGCAGAAGGAGGAGATGAAAGCGCTCAGACATGAAACTGAATCAAATTGAACATGCATGCAGGCGATGCAATACAAATTCCTGTTAGCAGTTCCACGCTATTGGTGGCGGTAACAAGGCGTAGCAATGCACCCGTAAATGCATCGACGAAGACCACAGGCAGATACTGATGCTAACCATGTAGGATTTTACATATTCCAAAATGCTTGCTTTGCAATTGTTCAAGAGGAAGGACATGTGTCCGACATGCTTGTTAGACTTCAAGAATGCACATTCCCATTAAACATTGTTAACAAGGAAACTTCTGTACCTCTCAAATATTCTCCAGCCGAGATGATCTCAGTGAAATGACTGCAAAGTACCTCAGAGATCAGGCCTAAGACACTGGACCAAAAGTCTTTTTCCTCCATGAACTGCTCTAAGTTGGGGAAATTGTGATCTAAATCGGATGCTGCGGGATCAAACAATTTGTTAGGAGCGTGCATCTGATGTCTGCTTTTGGTACTTAATAGTTCTCACAGTGAGTGGTAGGACACATTTAAGTTGGTAACAAAAAAATATTGGAGTGCCATACCCAGGCAGAAAAGAGATGTATCTGTAGTTCCTTATTTTTTGAGGCTTTCAGCCAGCAGCTCTGGTGTACTTTTTGGAAGGAAGTGATATAAATGCATGCCGGCCCTTGAGGGTCCTTTGTGAAGCCCTGTCAGTTGTCTATTTTGAGGTATCACTCCACAGTCTGAATGTACCAGCACTATAAAAACCTCAGAATAAGAGCCTCTTTGTTTTCAGGTACCCAGGCGTGTGAGGAATTGCCGAAATGTGCAGACATGTACAACATAGCTGACACATATTAAGTGGAACATAAAACACGTTGGTAGCTTGTTGTAGATACACACACATATACATATATCCATTTCCTGCTCGTTGTTCCGAGCTGTCTTCCATCTTCCTGTCTCAGTGTTTTCATTGCTTTGAATGACAGGATGTAATTACGCTGTGATTAAGATGCTGTGTCAGAGCCTGCGATGGATTAGAAGTAATTATCCCATGCTGATTTGTCCCCCCCTTTTTGCTTTCTCATAACCCCTCCCTGGTTCCTCAACTGCTTGATAAATGCATGTTACAAAACAATGTTAACAAAAGATATTTCATTTGACCAATTTGAGAAAAAGAAATGATTTGGAGAGATAACTTCATAGTAATAATATTTGTCATTCAGCTGAGGTATTTTGCAACCCTGTGATTTTGGTTAATCTATAATAGTGCACTTGGCCACAGAAGCTCTGTATAAATGGCTAACAGACGAGGGCTGTGAAGGATTTACAATAAAAATAATGAAATCTAAATAGAAAGGGCACTCTTTAAGTGGCTCATTAAGTAATGGCTGTTTTCCTTTTCAGCCGTGTCCTTCAATGACAGACAGCAAAAGAGAGAGCTCTGAAAGCCTGGCTTGCTTCAGCCCTCGCATCACTTTAATCCCTTTTCAATGTTTTGTTTGCATGAGGGTGTAGGTCATTTTTTCTAGCTATGCAGACTCATTCAGTTGGTAGGGGGGGTGGGGGGGATAATAATAAGTACTTCAATAATGCTGACCTGCAAACCAAGGTGAATACTTCACAATAAAGTGCTTTGCTCGGCCATGGTACTGATATTATGTCAAGGGGAAAAAAACTCTTTTGTAGATGCTTGCACTTTTTGTGTGCCACTAGCAATCACTAAAGGTTTAAGCCAGCACACAGTGTGACAATAAAAACAAACTCTTTACAACCTCCCTGTACCCGAGTGTCCCCATTAAATCAAGGTTATCAGTGCTGTTAGCAGTTGTGTGAACATTTATTTTGAGTTAGCCAAACTACAAAAAAAAGCTGTTGGCTGATGCCTAGTGAACATTAGGGATGTAACGGTATGAAACTGTAACCGCATGGTTATAGTGACCAAAATGATCACGGTTTTTGGTATTATCGTGGTATTTTTAAAAGTGTGTTCAATATGTTTAGAAAGTAGTGATAGACCTACACAAGTTGAAATAGTTTCAAAAAGTTTAAGTGTTTTATTATATTAAAAAAATACAGGCAAAACCTAATCAAAAATGCAACTTTTGACATCAAAGGAACAAGGGTTCAGCATGTAAACAGCTTATTTGTTGGGAACATTTCCAGTAGTGCAAGTTTAAATGATACAAATCCAAACAAGCTAAGACATAAAGAACAATATGTTACAGGATAACTATTTTCAATCAACTGCCCTTTGGCATTCTTTTAAAATATATGCCAAAATATGCCCATGCTTCCGACTTAGTCTCTTAGAGGGCTGATGAATGTCCTGAGTATCGTCATCTTCTCCTTCTGCTGTGATTCTAACTTCAAGAAACACACGTTGGAGGCTACGCAGTGTCCCTGACTAGGAGATGCACGTTGGAGGCTACGCAGTGCCCCTGACTAGGAGATGCACGTTGGAGGCTACGCAGTGCCCCTGACTAGGAGATGC
>NC_048411.1:1704141-1742850 GCF_013103735.1 Etheostoma cragini | reverse complement strand
ACACACACACACACACACACACACACACACACACACACACACACACACACACACACACACACACAGCCCCTCCCCTCCGTGCACACAGTGTTGCCAACTTGGCCATTTTGTCGCTAGATTTAGCAACTTTTTTTTTTTTTACAAAAGCAACTAGCAAGAAATCTGGCGACTTTCTGCAGAAAAGATGTATTGTGGTATTGTCCAGCAAGTACACAAGGTATTTCTCTCCAACACAGTTCCCTCTCTCTGACTCTTTTTTGTGAGGAGCAGAGACGGAGCAGCCCCTCCCCTCTCTGTATGCGTAGGCAGGCAGGTAGAAAGGGGAGAAGGGACAGGCTGCGGGGGCAGGTGTAGGTAAGAGACAGTGGGACGAGACAGGAGGAAGACGCAGCTGAGCTGGCCTGGCCCGGGGCAAGCCAGCCTTCTTTGAGACTTCTTTAATAATCTTTCTCCCTCCCTTTGTCCAACTTCTTTTTTTACTTCAAAGAGAGGCTACCTTAGTAATAATTATAAGGTCAAATAAAATTCCTGTTTTGAATTTGTAATTATTTGGCTAAAGATTTCTATTTCTTCTATCTTCTATTTGTTTATCTACCTTGCTGACCCAACCACTTAGCTTTTTGCAAATGATTGCGTAGTCATTTGCAAAAAGCTTAAGTCCAGGCTAGTAGAAAGGGGCAGGACATGAAAAGACCCAAGTAAAGTACAAGATCTTTCTCAAATTTGTACTGAAGTACAGTACTCCTAAGCATTGTTTATGCTTGAACGAAGCACTCACTCCTTTGAAAAAACACCAATGGTCCCATTTGACCCCCTTCCAACCATCCTGGCTCAAACACTGGGCATATCTGCTGTTTTACATTCAAGGTCTTTGTATATTGTTATGCCAGGTAGAATAAAATGCATACCTTTCAGAACTGAATAACATCTGAAAAAAAGCCAATTAGGAGACCACTTTTAAAACATCCCCTGCAAAGAGAAGGAAGTAATAAATCTCTAGTCCCCAAAACACTGCAGATTATAAATCAGTCTGCAGTCCATGTTTTTAAGGAGGGCCTCGTTTTTTAAAGACGTGACTCAAGCAGTCGTGAAATTGAGCGGCGTCTTGCTGCATGTTTTCCTAATAGCTCGCTTTTGGTGTGAAAGCAATTAGCGTGAACAGTTGTTGACATGCTCTTCTTCCGACACTCGCTACCAACACCAGCTCTGAGGGGAATAGACTTTATCGGCCATGTGATGCTGACAATAATTGCTCAGCACTCAGCTCCCTGTCTGAAATAAGATACAGTGATATGTTAGTCTGCAATTTATTACAGCTTATTGTTTGTTGGTATGTTGATTGTATTCACAGGGTTTAGCCTTTTCTGTTTTTGTGTGGGTGCAGGAAAAGCCAAAAAAATTCTGATTTTTCTTTTTTTTGTGATAGCTTTGGCAGCCATGTAACAAGCCATGGCCAAGATAATAGAGCTTAGATAAGAGGGCGGTTATGCAATGTGGAAATTCTCTCTTTCACATCGCCACTTTTGTTCCATTCACTTTCTGGGTGACATTTGCCTGACAACTCTGCTCTGAGCTGCCACAGTCAGTTTTCTTGTCGAATTGTAGCACCTTGTCGGCCAGCCACACTTTGCTCCTGGTATCTGACTGGCTTTGTTTGGCAGGTGGGGGGTATAGGATTTGTCTTTGCTAACATACTGGACGTAAAAGGACATTAGTTTTCCACTGTATCAGGCTGATTATTGCCCTTGTACACAAATGTGGACATCAGCTGGTCATTGTTATGCACTTCTGATAGGACGGCTGGGGTGCAGTTTGCCTTATCCATTGTCATATCAGTGATTCACAGGGAATTCATTGTTATGGGACATTTTGTTTTTATATGGACAGAGACATTTGGGCTCATTCTCTTATCCCGACTGTTCCAAGGTGTTGATCTTTGTGCCTCTTTTTCTTGCAAAAATGCTTTCCATATGACCTGGTAAACACATTTAATGTTATTCTCGGAAAGGGTATTAATCCCCCCCCAAGTGAAGTTCAGACAGTTGATGCCCTGGGTTTCAGTTGAGAGTGACTTGTGGTCCACAGGCTGTTTGAGGCTTTTGACCCTGCCATAATTAAATTATAGGGAAAACCCTCAACCCTCCTGGAGTCTTGTTCTCTCTGCATTAAAAACAACAACAACAGTATTTATTAAATTCATGTCCACCATTTTGGTCAGGCAAAGGTTTGTACAATTCTGTATAAGATCTTATCAACATGCTGGACCTGTTAGCAAGTCAGACAATCTCGGAGCGTCTATGAAAGTCAATGTTGCGGCTGTGTGCTCATCAGAGTGGAGACGGAGAGTCATGAGTTTGAAATATAATGTGATATTTAATAAGGCATATTTAACATAATCACGGCAGGAAAACCTGCAAGGGCAAGACTAGTTCTATGTCAGCCACACTGACTGACTGATCTGCCAAAGAATAGTATTGTCAGGGCATGTCTCCGCTTCTCTCCATCCCTGTCCATCTCTTCACTCCGACTGCTTCCCTCTTCCCTTATATACTGTACAGAGAGCACGTACACCCACCGACAACTTCTCTTGTTTTTTTCTTCGCAGTCTGCAGGTTGTTTTACCCATAGAGCAAAGGCAGGTAAATGCATCTGCGCCTCTTACGTAAACAGGCCACACAGCTCATTTCAGAGAGGCCACTTTTTCAGTGTGTCTGAGGCGAAGCACCTAAGAATCAGCAGGGCTTACCCAAGGCTTGAAATGAGATCATAATTTTACACACACACACACACACACACACACACACACACACGGTGTCTGAGCATGCGGCCAGTTGTTGAGTCAGTAAAGAAAACAGGCAACGTGTGAGCGAGAGAACCTAAACAGAACTCTGCCAAGCTACTATTTGCATTCCACATCCCTCAGCTTTGAAGCACAGCAGCTGCTTTGGCCGTGTGCAGTTCAAATACCACGCTATTCATAGTAACACTATTAGTCATTAAAAAAGTGGATACAAGCCAATCACTGTCATAATGCAGTTTCTTTAATCGCATATTGTGTTGTCAATCAAATCTACCAAAAGAATACCCTCTAACTAAATCTATTGATGAGATCTTTAATGCAAGTATGGATAGGGGTGTGTTACTGTAATACCAGTAGTAGTAGTCCACATAAAGGAATATTTGTGACTTTTGGAATTCCAATATATAGAATACTGAAACAGAAAATTGGTAATCAGCAGTTCAAACCACACTGGTATTTTTTTTTTCCAACCACATAAGCTTAACCATCTATTTAGTTTCACTTGGACGAGCACTGTAGCGTACACTGCAAATGTAGGAATGTAAACAATGGCAAGGCAAACAGATTTTTATTGATGGTGGTGGCACTTGAGTGCTGTTCTGTGTGGGTGTCAGCAGTAAATGAAAGCCCATATCTGTGGCATATTAACCCTATTTTGTGGTTTTGTGAATAAGAAACAACCACACGTAACTTAATTTCCATTGTAGAATTTATCAGTGTTTAACTGGAAGGATCTGGCTCAGGGATACATCAGCAGATGACGCCAGGACAGAGCCTAGACCCGAGCAAGGGTCAGAGAGGGGGTCACTATGTACTTAACCCTGATGTCTTAACATTATTAAAGGCCTACGTTCAATTTTTGGGTGTTTGGCACATGCATCAGTTTACCAAACATCTGAAAAGCTTGGCATCCAAATGGTCTTTTGTCTCTGATGGAGGTTTGAGAGCATTGTGTGTGTTACTCATCGTCAGACCGTAGCATATCATCTGCAAACAAAATGTCAGACTTTGTTGTCAAACCTTTATTACAAACCACAATACCACGCGGAACCTTTAACTGGCAGGCTAACTATGCTCATTTCTTGAATCACTGAGTATGTTTACAGGCACACCAATATTCCACTATCATTCCAAATATGACAATATTCAGAGTTTGATACAGGTCATGTTTATTTATTTATTTTTTTAGAATATTCTTTGGGCATTTTTCCGCCTTTATTTTGAGTGGACAGATGACATGAAAGGGGAGAGAGAAGGGGAATGACATACAGCAAAGGGCCACAAGTAGCAGTTGAACCCGGGCCTGCTGCGTGGAGGAGTAAAACCTCTATATCTGATCACCCGCTCTACCAACTGACATATCTGGGCACCTGATACAGGTCATGTTAACCACATATTCTGGATGGATATTCAGAATAAGGCCTTTTTCCAAATATAGCATTTTGGGATTAATGTGGGATTTTCCGGTATTATTTGGGTTTTAGAGGCATTCCTTGGACAAGCATACAGTGCATTTGGAATATGCATCTCAATCTTGGGCTTTGCTGCAATTTAAAGCTGCAGTAGGGAGTTCTGAGAAAACGTGGACTTAGCCTAAAAATTTGAACAAGCACACCTAACAGGTCCCTCCCCCTTGCTCTCTGCTGCGCTACAGCCCTCCCTCCACAGCTCCCCCCCCCCCCCACCCCCCACCCCACAGCGGAGCCTGCCGTGAACGCGCAGGCTGGTAAGCAGGGCCCCGATGCTTTCCACATCCTCATGGACAATACAGGGGATTTATTCTGAGGGGCGTATAGCTGTTGTGTGCTGTGCTTTTAAAACTTTGAATACTTAATGTAAAATCTGAATCCGTGTTGAATCCTTCAGGAGACGTAGCTCCCTCTACCTCTGAAAAGCTGCTCCAATGTTGACCCTCGTTTAATTTCAGGCTCAGTTTAACTCTTTCTTTTTAGCTCGCTTTCCGTCATCGGTCTTCTTCTGTTTGCCCGTCTTTGTTTTCTGAGCAGGTGTCACTCGAGAAGTTGGCAGTTTTGCTGAAAAGTTGTTTCTCCGCGATTAGCACAGCTGCAGCACACCGACGATCTTGAGCTTGAACACGGTACGCGCTGTGCGGGGGAGGGGTATGAGCAGCGCGTACACGAGAGTGATTGACAGTGCTAAGACAGTCCTCCTGGCTCTGATTGGCTGTTTCTGACCGGGAGCGGTGTATTTCTGCAAGTGTCAGTAGGAGCACAGGCAGGAGCCACAGGAGCTTTTTTTTTTTTTTTACAGATTATCTGTCTCATATTCTACTGTCAGGAGATAGTGACAGTTTTAACAAATGTTAAAAAAATACATTTTTACAAAAGTTACCTACTGAAGCTTTAAGGGTTCTTGTCTGTTTACAGCTTATGGTCAGCTCTGTGTGTTGCTATGGTTACTGTACACAAACCAACCAGCTGACAGTTTGCACCCAAAAGGCTGCAGAACATACCCAAACACACAAACACAGCTACTTCTAAACATGATCAAAGACATAGATATCAGCACGTTTTTGGATATGCCCACACATCGCTATGACGATCTTTTAAAGAAGCCAGTTGAAGGAATGAAAGAGGAAAGTCCTCCACCGCTGGTAAACTTTGAAAAAATCGTATTTTGCACGGCTACATGTAAATGGGAATATTAGTGGAATATTCACTTTCATTAGCCGTGTAAACAGCTCAGTCAGAGTATTGTCTTTTTTGGAATAATGGCAAAAAACTGAATATTATGTTCCTGCAAACATAGTGCATTTGTGTTATATCTTGCATAGCTTGACAAGTTGATACCAGTGTTTGCTGCCTTGTGTTGATGTTGGTTGTGTACACTGAGACTACATTCTACACGTATGTAGGCACTACACAGAGCTACTCCACTCGTATTACGACCCCTCCCTTTTCTGCCTGCCCTTGGCGTGGTTGACCTTCCTGCAGGGGCTGGCAGTTTGGCAGGTTTAATTAGCTAATAGGCTGACACCTGGGTAGGCCTCAATCTAGGCCTAAAACAAGGCTATATCCACATGCCAGGTCTCATTGTTGTTGGTTCTCTCCTAGGCTCCACATCTCCACTTCTGTTGCAGTTACTTTACATCCAGACATTCCTCACTTATCCATACAATCCACACACCACTGACACTATTTCCTCCCTACACCATGTCCTTTGTTAATAGATATGTTTAGTCGTCAAGAAACCTTTCATTGGCATGTCATGATGACTATTGCTGTGAAGTGATACTTTGTCTCAAAAGTAGTTCCTCCTTCTCACTGTACAAGGGTCTGCTGTGGTTGCAGAAAGCAGAACTATTGAGAAGCAATAATTTAATAAAAACATGATTTGATTGTCAACTTGCACAGATGAGGCTGAGAGGCAAAAAACTGTTCTGTATGTAGTGAACTTAGTGTTTTATGGATCTACTCTGTACAGACCCTGCCACGATTTGCTTTCACTATATGTGTGATTAATGGACCCCAGATGCTGTTATATCAAAAGTGAGACGTCAACTGTGTACATAGTTTTAATAATTACTCATCTCGAAGTGATTTTGCGAGAATTAAATCAAATACTATACTGAAAATACAAAGCAAGATATTGTAGCTTACTGTAGCGTTGCCTATCTGTAACTATGCAGGATTATCGCTTCCCCCCGCCCTGACACAGAATCAAATGATATCCCAACACTTCTCAGACACTTTGTTATCAGCCGTTAATGAGGCACTTTGTGGGAATGAATACCTTCCCTCTCTTCCAGTCAGCGTTCCCCCAAGGCTCGCTATCAGTTCTCCAAATGTGCCACTGAGCGCAGACAGAGAGAGAGAGAGAGAGAGAGAGAGAGAGACCCATACAATAAGATAGTTGGAAAGCAATGGAAAGACAGAGAGCGTACAGAGGGTAGGATTCTAGCTTCATGTTTAATTGCTTCCTGGCAGCAGAGGTAAGCTTGTTCTCAGTACATAAATCCTCCTATTTTCATTTATCTGCTCCAGGTGTTGATGAAACAATTCCCCCACTGGATAATCATATTTCCCCTTCCTGCCTGCCAAGAAGCTCCCTCCCCCACCCTTACGTATCTCACACACACACACACACACACACACCCACACCCACACACACACACTGTGTTTGAATTGCTCTCCTTGGCGTTTCGATTTGCACAATAATACAAGAGGTGGGAAACAGTTACACACACTGAGAGGCTACACCATTGGGCTGGTGGGTGTGGATGTGTGGTGAGGGTGGTGCTGCCCAGACCAGAGCAGCCTGTCGATCAGTCACTCATTCCGACACCATTCAGCCCGTCTGCCCCAGCTAGTTAGTACATCAGTCAGTCAGTTAATGAGTCTTCCTATCAGTGATGTCATCATATATTCTCTGTCAAAGAAGAAGTATTATGGGGTGGCCTCTAGCTCACCCAGTAAGAGCATGTGCCCCATGCAGGCTGAGTCCTGCAGCGGCCCGTGTTCGGGTCCGACCCGCGGCCCTTTCCTGCGTGTCATCCCCAATCTCTCTCCCCCTTTCATGTCTATCCGCTGTCACTATAATAAAAGGGAAAAGCCCCAAAATATAAGCTTTAAAAAAGAAAAAGTATTATGCATTCCAAATCTCCTCAAATGATACGGTTTTCACAATAGCTTTTTATTCAACAAACGAGACCGATATCAAAACAGAATTGCTGTATTTTGTAGTTGTCAGATTTACTGCTTTTGCAAAGAAACTCCCTAGCTTGAAGTAATGTGTCTAGCCCAGAACAAAAGTTAAAACTATTCTGTAGCTTGCTAAACTTTCATGGTTTTTACTGCCTCGTTATCTTTATAAGAGTTCTGCTACCATGTGGAAGTTTAGCCCATGTTACAACGTGATATATCTTTGGATAGAGAGAGAGAGAGAGCTATATTGTCACCTTGATGATATTGCTATTGCTGTGTTTCTTCTTGCATAGCTGATAAATTTGCACGTCCATCCCCCTTTTCTTTTGAACTACTTATATTTTATTCCATGTTATATTCCTTCTTGTTGACACTGGAAAGGGGTCGCTTCTATCTCATTGTACAGGTATTGCACCTTTGTATAATAATAATAAAGGTGTGTTGATACTCAGGTTGTGTTTGCTAGCACCGTGCAATCGCCAGTAAACAGACCAGCCTGTGAGGCCACGTGCTTATCTATTAAAGGTGTATTACACTGCTCTGAGCAATATGTTACATTCATGTTAATTATTACAGGGAAATGAATGTAATTCTTAGAATTGTTCATTGTTATATGCTGGTGGCTATAACATTTAGTTTTGATAAATAATGTTAAGAGTAAGTCGGATGCATATTAATGCGCATTATGATTTGCGTATGTTTTAGAACCACATCCAACTTCACATGTAACATGTATAACGTCATAGTTAACTTCATGTTGGAGTTATAAATAAATCTTCTTACCCGACCCCCTACAGCGTTTCAGCAGCCAGTTTTCAGTAGTTTTTACAAGCCTATTTCCTATCTTTTTGGAATATAATAAACACGGTTAGACTTTTTGGAACTATTTCAGCTTGTGTAGGCCTCTCAGTATTTCTGAACGTATTGATCACACTTTTAAAAATACCGCAGTAATACCAAAAAGCGTGATAATTGTGAACGTGACATTATGTGGTCACTCGAACCATGATGTAACCATCTTAGCGTTAGGTTTTAAATATTTTTTTATTGAAAGCATTTGTGCGTACGTCTTGACATTTACATGCAATATGGAACTGCTTCAATTTTGACTCGTGATTTGTGCATTAGCCCTGCTTCTACCTATCATTTTTCTCCCAAGTGATGTGGCATAAAGCTGTGTTTTATGACTGGCAGAACAACTCTTTATGTCTATTAGCTGCCAGTCATTGTGGTAGCCTGTGGCATTGCCTTTATCAGTTCTGTAGCCTATAAATGTAACTGAGGGTCACATGCCTCTGGAGGCCTCTCGGAGCCTCTATAGCTGCAGGCAGGAATGTTAAAACCAAGGGCAGACTCGGCTGTGTCTGTGCCCTCGTAGAATAAAGATATAATGCTGTGGATCCATGTAAAAGTACAGCATGCCTCCCTGACGTGCTTTATTTATGATAAAGGGCATCCCCATCTATTGCTTTGGAACATATTGCTGCACTGTATTGCGTTACGATTTAGCAAGCCCCATGTTTATCTGTTGACCTTTCAGGAAGGTTTATCATTCGCCCCGTGCCTCAGACTGTTGACAGGAAGATCAAGGTGCAAAACAACACCTCCAAACCTGGAAGGGATTCAGGTTCTTCTTGCCCACAAGCACTTCAGCAGCGCACCACCCACTTGACGTTGTGACATGCAACTGTAACTGTCATTAACTAGTCCAGTCTTACTTATTGGCCTTGGGACCAGATCCATGACAGGAATCTCCAGCAGAAATAAGGAGCAAAGTGAAATGGTGTGTGTTTTTGGGTCCCCTTTCGGCAAAACGGCATGCATTGTTTGCGGTTGAAGACGAAGTGAAAGCTTGTAAGAGCTGAGGAAAGTGAGGGTGAAAAGACAGAGGGGGGAAGAGAGAAGCATGTGCTCACAAAAGAAACCTGTTAGAGTGCTGCTTCTGGTTATCTAACCTGCTGTCAAGTAAACAGTGTGGAGTCTGGGCAGTTTTTCAATGCTAGTTTTCTGTAACTCCCTAGTTCCCTCTCTTTGTATCTTTCTTCTTGTCACCTTTTTTACTCTTTGAATCTATCATCAGTTCTCTGGACAGAAAATCCATAGTTTGTACTAATAAGATAGTTGGACTTGTGTTGACCTCTTACTAAAAATCACGTTTTCTACGCCACTCAATACACCAGCTGGCTGTGGGAAGCCCTCACTCTAATTGAATCCTTATGTGGCATTTGATTCCACACGGCTCTGCATGAAGCAAGCCTCATTCTTTCTGTCCACTGTGCTCTTCACATTTAGAAGGCCAAGATCTGATGGAGCATAGACCCTGTTACTGTTTGCCTTTTTTCATAAAGTCTTTTACAGCCCAAATAACACACTGCTCAATTATTTCAGTTGGCACATGAGTATTGGTCAGTCCATGAAATTCAGAAAATATAACTCTAATCCTTCAACCTTTTCATGTGTAATCTTATAAACCTGGTAAAATTCAAAAATTAAGAATTACTGACACATATGTTATTAATGCTGTAGAATATGGACTAAGTTGAAGGCATATTGGAAGAAAAAAGGAAATCCCACACGAAACAAAGATCAAAGTGTGTGACTTCATATGTTGGTGGAAATACGGATTAGAGTCTGATTTCACAATGAAGATAGTTTTGCAGCAGCTCTGCATTACTAGATTTTTTTTTTTTTTTTTTCAAAAGGACACAAAGATTTGATGAATTTAAAGTATTTTGTCATTGCAAATCAAAGAGGGGAGCATCCCATCCCCATTTATCTAGGTCCAATGACTAATGGGTCTTTATTACTTATTATTTCTGCTCTACTGTAGCATACTATATTACAAATATCAGCAGGGGTTGCTGCCTGTTAGTAAGTGAAAGATCACAAACAACTTGAAGTGCGCTGTCTCTGGAGATTTCTGAAAAGCACAGCAGCTGTTTATTTGAAGGCTCTTTTACCATTCATACTGTACATACTTTACTCAAAGGTCCCATGGCATTAAAATTTTACATTATGAGTTTTTTTTAACATAAATACAAGTTCCCCAGCCTGCCTATGGCCCCCAGTGGCTAAAAATGGTGATAGGTGTAAACTGAGCTCTGGGTATCCTGCTCTGTCTTCCGATGCCGATCTGGAATCTAGCCCCTTATGAGGTCATAAGGTTAAGGAGGTTACCTTCCCTTTCTCTGCTCTGCCCGCCCGGCGAATTTGGCCCACCCATGAGAGAGAGACATCATGGCTTTCAAACGAGCAAAGTACCAGATGGTCAAGCCCACACCCCCAGCCTCCACCTTGCCCCCCCCTCTCCTCCTCAAAACTACAGACCCAGAAATGGCACATACTAAGGAAAGCTCATTGTGGGACTGGCTCTAATGGCTGGAATTCTGCACCAAGGCAGAATTTTTGGAAAGAGACTTCAGATACAGTATTAGGGACCACTAAGGTCTATATAAAAGAGACTTCAGATACAGTATTAGGGACCACTAAGGTCTATATAAAAGAGACTTCAGATACTGTATTAGGGGACCACTAAGGTCTATATAAAAGAGACTCCAGATACAGTATTAGTGCACCACTAAGGTCTATATAAAAGAGACTCCAGAAACCGTATTAGGGGACCACTAAGCCCTATATAAAAGAGACTCTGTGCAAGAGTGTGTTGTCTTTCTCTTTGGTGTAAAGGCGGTCAGAGTTGCTCAGTTGGTTAACCTAAACATTAAATGATTTCTGTTGTATCAGTTGCAAAATGTTGGCCACACACATGTATAGCTGCCTCATTACGGTTCCGTACCAGTTGGTATGGGAAATACAGACAGTTTAATTATTAAGCTAGGAGGAATTTGGTATTTTTTAAGGAAGCTACGTCAAAACATAAAGTCCCGATTCAGGCACTTTGGCAGTTTTAATGGTGACTATAGTGATTGTAGTTTAGTGTTAGTAGATTCATTCATAACCAAACTCTGGTCAGGAGTCAGCCAGGACTGCATGGGCAGACTCTCCTGTGGTGGAAATGATGCCTGGTTTCTTTACTACTTGTGTCTGTGGTGGGTCTGAGAGGCAGCCTGTCAACGTTAATCAGCCCACAACCAGTGGCTAAAAACAGACATCCTGACTGCAGTGGGGTTCACGCATACAAAGGCCAGCCAGCTGGGCAGGCAGGCAGCCCGCCATAACGTGTACATTTATTTGTATAACAGCTGATTTGATTTAGTAGTGCATCAATTAACAGTTGGGTCTTCCTGAAAGAATTTACACTGAGCTACATTAGACTCAATAGTAAAAGATGAATCTAAATGATTTTGGTGATCCCCTGACTTTACTTCCAACACTAATTGCAGCTCGACATGTTTTGGTTTTTAATGACATTTCTTGGCAACTATTTGATTCAATTCAGTTTTCAATTAAATGTTGTTTAGCCCAAAGCACTGCTGTGCCTTAGTACAGTCTCACAGAGCTGCTAGCAAGGCCAAAGACTCTTGTTGCTTTAAAGGGTAACTACACCCTCAAATAGCCCTGCTGTGTATCCTGGGTAACATTACTGTATCTTGTTAAGCTCTGAATACAGCACAGTTATTAACCCTCGGAGTCTTGGGAGCAGCAAGAGAATTAAACCAAACCTTCAAATCCAAGCAGACACATTTAGTGGATTTTGAGCAACAGTTATAAAAATCTCCTGTATTACCGTTATATGCTAACCAAACTCTGTCACAATGTGTACAGTACAAACAATACTACTTTAATGTGGAATTCTCTGGATTTGTCTTGCAATATACACTCACCGGCCACTTTATTAGGTACACCTGTCCAACTGTTCGTTAAAACAACCAAAACAACAAGAAAAACAACCATCCCCCACCCCCCTTCTGAAACGTCTCCTTGCATTGCTGTTAATCAGCCTCTAATTGGTATGCAGGCCAGGCGAGGGAAACACTGGCAAAGCTCACACTCATAGGGCCATAACAGTGGATAACACCCAGGGCGTGTGTGCTTGAAATTAACACCCAACAACTCTTCCAAATGCGGGGGGAATTGAGCGGTTGGCGGGTAACGCTGTCAGTCTACCTGTAACATTGGCACGGAAGTAAAGGCTGGACTACAGCACAGCTGTTTGGAGCAGGTTGTAAACCGTGTTTTCTGTTTCTGTCTTTGGGGGGGGGGGGGACTTTGAGATTTTTCACTTTGTAAACCTATAACCTGCACAAAAAAATATATATATAACACAATAAAGGAAAAAGCATAATATGAGAACTTTAAAGTCTGTTCTTTAGTCCATTAAGAAATAAATGCATGCATATCACAAGAGGACAGAGCTTTGAGCTTCTTGCTCTGAACTCATGTTGCTCAAAAAGTGGAAAATTTTAATTGGATTTTCAATCCTAACACAGCCTATTTTGATGGAAAAGAAAGGTATCATCCTCTGGGTACCAGAAATGTCCACAGCAATCTAGTCCAGAGTGAGATGTTTTACATCTACTGGCCAAAGATTAGATTAGATTCAACTTTATTGTCACTGTGCAGTGTACAAGTACAAAGACAGCAAAATGCAGTTTGCATCCAACCAGAAGTGCAAAACAAGATGAAAGTGCAATGCGATATACCAGTATAGACAGGTGGTGCATATGCAGGACAAGAAATATATTGCAGTGTTATAAGAGCAGAATAAATATTGCTATGTAATAGCAAAAATAAGCAAGTGTTGGTCAGCAGATGCTACCAGTGTGCAAGGACGCCTTGGCAGTCATTTACCTGTGATCAATTTGGTCCGTGGTGTTTGATTGCCCTATTACTGTGTAATTGGTCCCTTAATTCCTCAATCTGAATGACATCTCCATTGATCCCCAGTATATGATATCATAATCCACTCAGGGCGGCGAGCTGTTTCAATTTCCCGAATCTTTGAAATATCTCATTGCTGTTTCAAAGAGACAAGAACAGAATCTTTTGTCGGAAACACGATACGCTCGTCATGTCAATTGTCTTATTGGAAGATGATAAATAATGCCCGCTTCAATCCAACACCAATACTGCATGTATCAGCATGTGAAATCTCATTTCATCTGAGGCCCCAATAATCATTACAATAACAATTTGTGTAGCGCTTTCCGAGCTGTGGCATAGGGATTTACAGAGACTGAGATGATAAAAATAAAAGTCCATTACTGTTAATGAGTTGAAACTTTAATGATCCTTGTAGGGAAATTGGGTCATCACAGCCGCAGAGAAAAGGATACAGAGGAGGACAAGAAAAATATGGAGCACTAAACTTATGAGTAGCAATTTAACAAATCATGCATGTTGAGATTAACACCCCATTAAAAAGTCAACAGACATCATCAGACAAGGGACAAAAAAACGAATGAAAGTAAATGTATTAAAGCCCGTCTGTTTGGAAAGAATCGTAGTAGGGGGCGCAGGATATATTGATTTAACATTTTTATCGCAATATCAAAGTGTGTAATATCGAAACTGTCACAATAAGTATGCAATAAGTGGGGGGGTTGGGGGTCTATAGGTCTATAGTCTATAGGTAGTTGGGTTGGAAACTGGAGGGTCGCGGTTCAAGGCCCGTACGGACCAAAATACTGTCCAATAGAGTGTGGACTGTTAGCTGGAGAGATGCCAGTTCACTTCCACTTTCTGACATCTCTCCATGAATAGGTCCTGAGCATGTGTGTGTATTTCAGGCCTGTGTGTAGTGATTACTAACAAAACAGAGTGTATATTGTAGTTTCCTCACTGGGGATCTATAAACAGTATAAAGTATTAATATTGTTACATTTTGTTTTCCTGTCCTTTGACTGCGTGGCGGAGTGATGAAGAAATAGAGACAACAAAACTGAACAAAGCATGAGTGCATGATACTATCCCAAATAAAACATAAGTCTCAATGTGCACTGTATTGTTATAAATCTATGAACATTGTTACAATGCGTTTTTCCGTAACTTCTGTAATTTCACATGTTTAAAAATATCAAAATGAATATCGGTATGGTAATATTCATAATCAATATCGCAATATCACGTTTTGTCAATATCGTGCAACCCTACTTCTGAGACCAGCTCTTGTTGCTACGGGAAGCTGTCTGCGGACTGTTGGCGTCTGTCTGCGCTGTGGTAGAAGGGTCACGGTGCTTTTTGCTCTCAACCGCGATCGCCTGCTCAGATATGTGGGAGATGAAGAGCAACGCTGATAGCACAGAACAGCCCCGTGTAAATCTTTATTATCACTGAAGGGCAATTTGCTTACAGCAACCAGTCATTACCACACAGCTGACATTACACCTCAACACATAAAGCCAGTATGTGTTGCTTTAAATGCGCAGAGAAGCGTCACAGTCGCCATCTGTTGTGAAGAGCTGTGGGAATATAACATCAGTACGGGATGGTGGTGTAATTATAGACACTTCATATTCATACAGTACACTACAGGTTCATTTTATAGATCTGAGGATGTGATCTGATTATTTTGATGCAAGTTATTTTCTTAAAACTACTTACAGCAGTATTGAAAGATTTGGTTTAATGACTGTTAGTATTCCACTCTGGTCTTTATACTATTTTACATATATATATTCTGTATTGCTATGTTCCAAATATTTATTGAAGCTCTAAGATGTTTACACTGAGTAGCAATATATTTAAACTGAGGGCTCCATGGTTCCTATGACTGCGGCATCCTATCGATTAATAAAATAGATGTCTTTTGCATCATTTTACACACATTCTCTAAGGATTTCCCTGACATATTTGGAATATTTGAAAACTGTGGTATCACCACTTGAAAGTAGAGTAATGCCCAGTTCAGACCAAAGAGTATTCTTCACAGCAGTCGTTGCTCTCTGTAATTTTAAGCTTCGGCTCTATATTTAGTTGTGGCTTTATTACACTTTTTCATTTCAATATCTTATGGTAATTGTATGATCTAATTATTTCATTTGTGTTTTGTGCTGGTGAGAAAATGGTTGCTATTGTTGCTACTGTTGCCTCTGCTTCCCACGATCTGAAGCACTGTCTGGAGTCAGCGGGGCTATTTTGGAGGCAGAGCTCATCTGGCTGGGGATCAGTTTCCAGACCCATGCTGTTAATGTGGCTTTGAGGTTTTAGTGGTTGGACTGGTGGCCGGCTTGTGTCTGTCTGGTCGACTGACAACACTGTAAAAATGCTTTGTTTCATTTTAAATCACAAGGCACCAAAAACATCTCTCTAGTTTCTGGACTACAGACTGGAGCCAGGTGTCAGAAATGCTTTGCTTGCTCATTATGTTTGAAACCCAAATAAAAAGTAACAAAAAATACCAGAAGAAATAAGATGTGCAGGGCCGGCACATATTTTGTACTGTACTTTTCAAAAGACTCCTCTATCATCATCGCATGCACTTGACAAGTAGCAGATGATCTCCTAATCAATCACTGCTGTGTATTTCTGACCCACTTTATTCAGCCTTGTTGTCATTCCTTAGTTTCTCAACTTCTTTTCATGTCAGTAGTCAAGAAATGTGAAGTGTTTGTGATGCGGCACTCAGAACTAGGGGTGCAAGATATATCGACTTAATATCGTTATCGCAATATATTGAAAGGGTCGCAATAAAGATGCATTATTTAGTTAATTTTATGGAGCGCTGCGTCCCATCCGTTGGCTGTTTGGCTTAGTTGTGTTCGATTTGGAGCCGGCATGAAACGCTAAAATGATCACCATCCATTGGCCAGTTACAGAGCCACTTGCAAATGTAAGTGCACGCCAGCACATGGGGCCACGGGGACAAACCCTACGGAGCGTACCATGCGTGTGCATATTCCAACAGACTGACAGTGTAAGTGAAGAAATTGATAGAGACGACTAAACAGAACAAATCAGAAGAGAAAGATAAGTTGTGTCCTGTTCTCATTATTTATTTTAAACTGTTCTGTCCACATGCTCCTTATTTGTTTATACATGTTGGACCAATCCAATATGACTGTTAGTTGAATTAAACTTTTTATTGTAGGAAAAATTGATATTGCAATATCACATTTGGTCAATATAATCAAATATTTAAAAAAATAATAATCAATATAGTCAAAATAATTCATCATTTCATGAGGGTTTTTGACCATGTATTTCAAAAAGTAGTGTAAAACTAGTGGTTGTAAGGTGGTGTTAGTGAAAACTTAAAAAAAGTCTGAAAAAGGGACAAAAATGTCAAGTTCGACTCCGGCCTGCGGCCCATTGCTGCATGTCATTCCCCCCTCGCTCTTATACTTTTCATGTCTAAGCTGTTCTATATAAATGAAGGCCTAAAATGCCCCCAAAAAATATTGAACACAATATATTTTATTCTTAAGCACACTGGCACGGGGGGATGGATTTCTAAAGTGCACTTTCTGTCCTTGATGACTCATAAAAAAAGAGCTCAGACCGCAGGAACAGTGACGGAAAATGTTTTGTGGTTTTGAAACGGTGACTTTTTCAAATTGCGGTATACATAGAAACTGGCAGAGGCCCCGTGCCTAGTATACAACAACCTCTAGCTCCCCAGTAGAGTCCTAGGCAGCATCTCAGTTTTAAATCTTGTTTCATTTCTCATCTCTGCCCCCCCCCTCCTCTGCTTTGCCCCCTCACCACGGAGCGTCCTTGTCAGTGTCGGCTGATGCTTTGGAGAAAAGAGGCGAGGTCAATAGTTTGTCTCCCTTCTTTATAAATAATGTTACTCAGAGGCTGACTGAATTAGTTTGGATGGCGGCAGCAGTGATAAAAATGCCTTGAATATGTTCTTAACCACCACCACCACTACCGCCTCGCTCCCCAGCTTGACTTGTTTAATCTAGGTGACAAAAATCTGTCTGACCTTGCTGCTGTGTTTCTTTTCTCCTTGTTGTTGTTGAGTTTTTTTTTTTCTTCCTTCTTTTCCTGCGTCACTGCTGGCATTTTAGCTGAGCAAGGAAGTGTTTTCTTGTCAAAGAGCCATGTAATCGCATTAGCCCCTCTACATGTGCTTTTGGTTTAGAAAGTCAAAAGTGTGTGTGTTGTGTGGGCTTCTGCAGGAATTTCAATGCAGTGGGTTCACACAGACACACGAGCAGGCACAGCTTTACATTTCGTGTGTTTGAAGCAGTTAGGGTGGGTATGTGAAGTGCGTGCGTGCTCATGCTGACGCGTTGACTTTTTGTGCATACACGCATGAACATGTCTGTAAGTGTTTGTGTTTACCAATGCCAGGGGGTGCACACGCTCCGTTGGGATTTGAGCGTTACAGTCCACTGCTAGCTGCTGCAGCCAGGGCCCAGGAGAGTTCTGCCGTGCTGTAACTGAGCAGCTCAGGGGAGTGGAATGGTGGGCCTGGGGTGGGGGGGAAGAGATTTCCTGTGTTGCCCAAGCTGCTTGGGGTGAACACCAGTGTCAAGCGTTGGGTTACAGCTCAGTGCGGTGCTTGTGAATGGAACGCTGCACATTCACCAGCAGCAATGATTCTGCCGTAGCATTCATGTCAAGAGCTCATACAGTTACAAAAAGTTATGCATACACAAGCATTCCGTCGTTAATGCACTTGTGAACACATCACTTATGCAGGGCTCCAACTAGCAATAATTTGGATCATTGTCTTAAATAATTTCACCTCTAAATGTCACAATGTAACTCTAAGGATCTGTATTGGGGCCAGTCGGGGTGATATTTTCTTTAAAAAAAGAAAAAGAATATTTGGGCACACTGGTGACCGAGTTCAGAAAGAGAGGCTGGCAAACATACATAGTTTGGCTAAACTCTGAGGCTAACAAATACTGTTCTCTTTCTTAGACCAGCGTTCAAAAGATTCAGCTAGCAACTCCTCCTTTCAGCTGCCGCTGTCCGTCACTTTCATCGGGTAAATGACAATCGTAGCCGGTGGCAGATTGCTAATTAAGATTAATCCCAAGAGTAGCTAGATGGCACCAAAATTAAAGGCGTTGGGTTTGTGTGCTCTCTGCGAGCCGCTGTGCACTTCCAAAGATCATTTGTGAGGGACAAACTTCCACTCTGTAACAAAACAGCACAGTCGCGAGTGGACTGAGTCTTTCTGTAGTTCCTAACCACGTCCAACAGAGTGATAAATCTTCTCTGTGATGGCTGATCTCTTCATGCATTCTCTCAACTTAATATAATCAACTATATATGAATAATTTAGCAGATATTACTTTTGTATTTTTTGGGAGTCCCTGAGAATTTGATCTCTTACACAGGAGATAATATCTTCTATGTGCGGGTTAGGAGATAATATCTCGTACTTATGAAATAAATGGTTTTGGTTAACCTTGCCTCTCAGGACATCTGCGGTATTTGGATCAAATAGCTCAAAAAATAAGATAAGCTATATCCTCTCGTCTGCAGCTGTTTTTTTAATATGTCAAATACAGATTTAATCATTACTCAACAGATACCCACTGTGAAAAGAGAGTATTATCATATTGGTATTAGGGCCCAAAAATTATCAAAAGATTTGCATTATTTTTTTCCAGTGCCCAAGGAGAATTTTGTCCAACCAAAAATCCAAATAAATTAATAAGGATAATAAAAAAACTGAGCAGCAATTCATCACATTTGAGAAGTTGAAACCAGACGAGGGTTTGTAGTAGAAGCATTATTAATGAAACGATGCGGTTGCAGATTATTTTGTGTGCTTAATGTATTGACAACTGGTTTCAAAGCTTAAATGCATGCATTGCCAGCGGATTTAGATAGCTACTACTGTAAATGCAAATTTAACATGTAACATAGTATAAATGCAAAAATGTGTTGAAAGACCAATGAATACACAAACACAAGGATCTTTAAGCACACAGGAATGAATGAATAAATGTGCAAATGCGCACGCAGACACACACACACACACACACACTCACACAGTTAAAATTCAATCATTGTCAGCAATGGGGAAAGGGCTTCAGTGGCGGTCTTACTCAGCAGCCGTTCTGTTAGGCGTATCATCAGGTTCAGCCTCTAAACACCATCTCAGGGAAAGCTGCTTTGCTTCTCTGAGGAAAGAGCTCCCAGAGCAGAGTGTGGTGTCTGATTGAACATTCTCTCTCTCTCTCTCTCTCTCTCTCTCTCTCTCTCTCTCTCTCTCTCTCTCTCTCTCTCTCTCTCTCTCTCTCTCTCTCTCTCTCTCTCTCTCTCTCTCTCATTTTAGTTCCTCGGTTTGAAATGCCACTCCAGCTCCAAATTGACTCTTCAGGGTTCCTCTGCTTTTCCTATCTGTCATTCAGCATTAGGCTGAAGGGAGGAATTCGGCAGCCACGCACACTGCCTGGCTCCTGGAAAATAGTAATTGCTTTAGGGGAGCAAATTCTTGTTTGTCTGTGTCATTTTCATCTATTCAAATGTTGCTTAATAAGATCTCTATTTTTTAAGTCACATAGTGGGTTAATGTGAAGTCAGTGTTCAGCAGTGGGAGTAGTAGAGCTCTTTTGCTTTCTGAGCTTACAGGAGCAACCTCAGCTAATCGTAACCTTTGCTACAGTGTGAATTACCGTTATGGTAATATATTTCATGCTTGTACGTGCTGGCTCCTGCTCTGGTTGCACCCTGTGTATCACGTTGCACGATTCCCACAGTGGCTCATTTGATTACAGGCGCCAGAGAAGAGGGTCAGAGGCAGATCTGATGACCATGCAGTTCAGGAGCCTCTGTGGTGGTTTCCAGGTCATCCGACGGAGCCTCTGTTTATGGCTCCTAACATAATGAATGGTCCAAAGTGTGATTTAAATGGGCTAGCCCTGATCCATCTAATTGCTCCCCACTCAGTGTAATTACAACTTGTAATGTGTGCACTTTGCTTGGGACTTGATACTGACAGCAGCTCTCGGGACTGCTGTTTTAGCCTTGTGTTGTGTCTGTTTGGGTTCTGCGAGCTCGGGTAGCAGTCAGACAAACATATTTTCTTATACAGTAATTAGACTGTTTTCTGTGAAGAGACATATTCCGACATCTGCTGAGTTTGTTTTTGTTGCATGTTCATAACATTTGTGAATGGGCTTTGTGTACTGTTGTTTGTTCTTTTATGTTCTTATTTCCTGTGGTGAAGACAATGGGGAGCATGCAAGAACATTTTTTATTTTCTTATCCAAAACTCTCTGCGCAAACATACAATAAATCATTAAAAAAATTGGTCTTTTCAACTGGACGAATGCCAACTGTCCCTGTTTGATCATTTTGATAATTAGCATATGCCACGCTATTATTGCATAAGGTTAAATGTTCTGTTAGCACCACTGGTTGCTTAGCGTATGGGACACTGGATATTTTACCGGTGTTTTGTTGTGATTGGTCGTAGTGTTAACCAGTTGCATGCAGTGAGATTTTTTAATGCAGGCTTTACTTTCATTACTCGATGCCAGACCCTACTTTTTACGGATCCGGGTCTGGATTTCCAGGCTGATACTGTGGGGCCTAAAACATGAATATAGTTGATAATGCTCTTTCTTCAGAGCACTGCTTTACTGTAACAGGACTAAAGATGGAATAGTGCAACTAAAAAACTTGTGTGACTTAAATGGGGGTAAAATCAAAGGGGACGGGAGTTCTGGAGATGAAGAGAAAACAACACTGTGGGTGAAGTTACAGTGTCTGGCTCAACAAAGGATTTTCTCCTGGAAACTATAAATGGATTTGTTTTGTCAGGCCAACAATCCAAAACTCAAATATACAGTATGTATTTTAAAAATATTTCAAAACACAAGAGTAACAAAGTTAAAAGATTAACTGATGATCAAAAATGTTTGCCAATTAAATGCCTGCTGTTCACAACATTTCAGCACTAGCAGTTTATTCTGGTAATGATCAGTGAATGAGTTTACCTGCACCCTACTGTATATTTCTAAGCATATGGGCTTGTGTGTAGAGCTCAGTGACTCTATGACTATGTTGTGGTGTGCATGTATGTTTACCCAGCTCCGGCTGAATGCTCCAGCAGGCAGGCTGAGTATGTATTGTCAGCGGAGTCCCAGGAGACTTGCTCCAGGCAAGCAGAGTGTTAGTAATAGACTGATTTACCTACATACTGCTGCCATAACTTCTGTGCTGCTCCAGGGAGCTACTACTGGCTTGGCTGACTGACTCTGCAGCTGCACGTGCACAAAAATGCACACACACATGCACATACTCAAACACACGCCTTAATAAAGCAAGTGTCAATTACAAGTGGCACCTTTCCCAGTGTGTGTCACCCTCTGGAAACTGTAAGACGGGAGGCAAGCATTTAGCATTTTCCAAGCAGTGGACGTGGTGTCAGCTTTGCAAAAAAAAAAATCTTAATTAGGATTAATTATTTTACAACACCACCTGTTCATAGAGCAGTTACAGCATCTCAGCCAAATGCCAGCCTGTCGGCTTTTAACACGCAATAAGCGTACAGTTCAAATGGGGCTTTGAGTAGCTCACTATTCCCCCGTTCCTCTCTCCAGCAGAGCTGCTTTGCCACATTTGAAGTTCCTGCACTTGGGGTGATGTTTGTTCTCAGATTAATCTAAGCCCAGTGGCTTTGGAGACGGCGTCAGATCGTTAGCGACGACTGTGTCGTGTATTCACAGCAGGGTGGATAAAACACGTGTCACAATTTGTCGTCTGCATCTGCTGCAGGCAGCTCCGTCAAAGCAGCCCTTTTTCAACAACACTGAATCAATCAGTTGGTCTTATCTGATGAGCCTTCACTCAGAAAATCAGAAAGAACTTGACTGAATTTAGATTAAACTGATCTGTCACTACCAAAAAACCTTCTGCTGAGTACACTCTCTGTGCAAGCAGAGTACAGAACCACTATCACCCTAAAGTAATATGACTTTCATAGATTGGCTGATACAAACGTTGACCCACATTCTGCTCAGTCTAATTATAAAACATTACAGAAACAAGTTCAGTAGTTGCCCTCAGCCGTTCTAATTATGAGCTTGGCTTTATATGACACTGCTCAAATACAATCTACAGATCCATAAATGAGATGTGACAATAATAAAGTAGAAAAGGGGCTGCATACTTAAGAGCGCAAAGCTTTGCATTGAAAAAGATATGTTATTCAATCAGGAGAGACTTTGTTGCAGATATGCAAAGATTTATTATACATATGCATAATATGAAATGTACAGAGTATAGGATGGATGCATGGATACTAGACACTGGAGATAGAACCGGAAGACCAAACGAAGGAGCTGTCCGCCGGAAGGGGACTCGGGGGAAGGGGAGTAGGAAGAGGGTTGTATGTTTGCCTGAAAAGACAGCTGATAGCAATAGAGTAACTACATTTAAAGTAGGATGTCATGCTGTGATTGGATCATGAACTTCATGGCCAATTCTGGTTGGTTTACTGAAAAGTGAACGCCTGTAACAGCTGAATAGTTTCAGGACAAGAGAGCGGTGATGAAAAGTCTTCTTGAAGGAACTTGCGCTGAGCTCCATTCAGAATGTGTTAAGAGATGAAACTAGCTCACTGTCAATAGGTCAACAAGTAAAGCCTGCCCACTCAGGATGGGTTAACAGTTACTGAACAGTGTGGTAGGCACGGCCCATGGCATTTATTCTGCATAATCGAGTCTTATCTTTAGAAAGACAGATGCTTGACCAATGAACTTCACAACTGGCAGCATTTCAGCTTTTCTTAAACGTCTGAAGCTCTTTTCCTCCAGCTGAGCAAACAAGCTGAAGTCTGGATGTCAGGACAGCTTCATTTCCCAGCTCCAGTTTGAGTGGTGCACTTGGCAGCTGACCCGTTTCAGTCTGTATGGGTGCACCTAGCAGGCGCGGCTAAGCTGCTAATGTCTGATGGCGGCCCCGCAGGGAGATCAGGGCTCCATTCGGCTAACACTAGCCTCAATTTCTGCAGCTTGAATGGAAGTTAAAGTCAGCTTTTAGAAGGAAAATCAGAACTCGGCTGTGTTGGGAGATCATTATAAGCATTTGTTTTTTTATTCTGTTAGTAGAGTGGAGGTCCCATCGGCTAGTCTAAAATGAGTGGGTGCATCAAGGACCTTAGCAGTTCACAGAATGATGTCAGTGTGTATGGCATATTTTTATATGGCGGCTCCTTAAATGGAATAGATGCAATGCAACTTGTGGAAAAAGTCTGTCTCTTAAGCAATAGCCATTATTTCGGTATGGCACATTTGCTTAGACTATGTTGTGTCTCTGGCATCAATGTCCATTTTCTTGTTAGATTGTTGATATTTGAACTCTGAATTTGAACTTCAGAAGCTCCAACCCCAGATTCACAGAGAGATGACTACTGGCCGGCCGACACATTCCCATGCTTCCTCCTCCCTGGTGCCGTTTGTGGAGCCGTGGCTGTCTACAGAGATCGCATTTTTTACAGTGTGTTCAGGGGACAGGCACTGGCAGCCCACTCACTCTGACATCTCTCTGTGTGTGTGTGTGTATGTGTGTGTGTGTGTGTGTGTGTATATATATTTCAGGCATATGTGTAGTGATTTCTACAAAGAAGAGTGTAAATTGTAATTTGGGGGATCAATAAACAATCAAAATTATTACTAATAAATAGATAGATAGATACTTTATTGATCCCCAAGGGGAAATGAAGTGTTCCAGTGGTTTACAGACACACAACATACACATGTACATCATAACAAGATGTTAAAATAACGAATTAACAAACAGATCCACATGAATAATATAAATATGAATATATATATATATATATATATATATATATATATATATATACACACACACATACATACATACATACATACATACATACATACATACATACATACATACATGGGAATAAAATAACTACATTTAAATAATTTACATACTGTGAATTTTTTTTTTTTTTTTTATCGAGAATCGATATTGGATAGAATCGTGACATTTTTTGAATCTTACACCACTATTGGATTAACATCACACACTATACCTTTAACTCCCGTTCAGATGTTGTACTTTAATTACTCAAATATTGATACATTTCTTTTTAGTCCATTTTCAACATCTCTACACTGGATGCCTCCGCTATAAGACACAAGGATGTGATAAGCGATGAGGAGGTAGATATGTGCTGAAGGCCAGAGGTAACTCCGAGCCAAACAAAGAGAGGTGAGAGCTGCATGTTGGAGAAATTAGTAAGTAGAGAAGCCTAAATGAGGCCAGGAATTTGTTCTTTTTTGGAATCTGAAACAACACATTCAGCACTGTTGGCAACAAAGGGTTTTTGACTTCACAACATTTATTGCTTTGTTTCCTAGTTTTTAATTGTCTTTCAACACCAATTGCAATTTGTAAATGTAATGGATGACAACAACAAAAGAACTTGCAATACATCAATGTTAATCGATGGTTAATGTGGAAATACATTATGTAGATGCATAGCATTATGCTTTAAAATACAGTATACCACCTTGGCCGAGGAGCTGGGGAGTTGGCATCCAAGTCCTGATCTGTGTGTGCCATGTTAGGGAGCTCTGCTGCTCGACTGCCTGCCCCGCAGCTCAACATCTGCTGAGCGCAGGAAGCATTTGAAGGATAATTAAAAGACTGGCTTCCAACTCATTTCCCGCCTCCCATGGCTAAGCAGCAACATGCTGCTCAACAACAAGAACTGCAATTATTCTGGGAATTAGGAAGAGAAGGAACACAAATATCCAATGTGTGCAACATGCAGATGGCTGCTTGTTGCAGTCATTACACATGTTTTTGCATTACACATGATTTTTTTTATTTTTCTCTTGCTGGTGGATCTGATTAGTCACCACCAGCCCATAGAGGTCAATGTGAAGGCTGTGTTATTTTATATGACGGCGGGCGGGAACACTGCTCTCTTGTTTAGCTCACTGGGAACACACGGTTGAGTCCGGCTTGATTTGTGAATCCGGGCTTAGTGGTCTGTGAAGCCAGCTGAAGCTCAAGAAAGGCAGTAAAAGTGCATGTGCATTCTTTACCCCTCGCTAGGTCTTTTCAAGGAGATACTTATTTAAGCTCTCTGTCACTTTAAAGGGTTTGTTAGCACACGCTTTTAGACAGGAGAAGTGAATATCACATCACGTGTAATGGCCTTTGAGTTGCTTGGATGACCATAACGAGTGGGTGTCTGTAAGAAGTGCTGGCTCTCGCTGAGATGTAGGGCTGGGCGAAATGGAAAAACTCAGATATCAGGATATTTGTGACCCAATACCTTAATATTTGTCAGCAGTGTTGACTATTGGTGCTTTTACAGTGACCTTTTTCGATAAATAATCATCAGTAATGTGGATATAATGACTAGGTGGGTAAAGGCCAACAATGGAACAGTTACAACAGTCAGAAAATGGTAAGTTCAGAAAATGACATCACTTTACTATAATGTAGCATTTAAAACCAGGAAAAGACCACTTATGCCTAGTGCTGTCAGTTAAACCCATTTTACCTGCGTACATTTTTTATTGCAAGATTAACATTCTTTTTGGCCTAGCAAACTTTGTAGTTCTTTTCACATGCTGTTGCAACAACTAGTATTGTTAGAAAAACTACAGCGGCTACCGGATCTAGCTAGACTGGACACACAACAACAGGCACACCGCACACACGCTGTGTGGGCTTGCGAGCCGACCAAAGAGTAGTAACGTTACGTTTTGAGTAAATGGTGAGCACGAGACGCTGAAATGAAAGCCAATAAGACTTTTATTGATGGACAGTGTTATATTGTGTGAGAGATTATTTGCTCCAAGTGAGAATGACGTGTGAAATTGAACACTTCAGTAAGTATGCCAATGTTGTTTACAAAAAAAAGAAAAGCAAGCTGATCCACTTTTCCATGTTCATAAGAGCATGAAAATAAGAATAAAAAATGGGACAAAAACAAATCAACAGACATTTAGAATAGATAAAAAGGTGTGATTAATCACGAGTTAACGATGACATTAATGCGATTGAATATTTTAATTGTTTGACAGCACTACTTATGCCATATTACGATATCCAAAATCTAAGACGATATCTAATGTCATATCACAATATCAATATAATATTGTTCTTGTGCCCAGCTGAGATTTTGATACAGTCTGGTTCACGCTTTGTCCTCCCAAGCAAATGTTAATCGCAAGTGGAGGCGTAAAACTCACAACTTGATTTCCCAACACTTAAAAGCTGAAACCATTTATTGAATGTTTGCCATCCAGGAAAATTCACAAGGTTTGTCGGTTAGAAGACTTTTCTTCCAATTTATTACTAGAGACTTGTGAATTGTTCTCTCTTTAAACTTTGGACCATCCAGTTGTGCTGTAATCCCACAGTCTAGCTCTATGAGAGAAGTCTAGTCCAGCCTGCAGCCCCTACAGCCTGCCTCCTTTTGTGGGACACCAGTCATGTGAATAGGGCCCAGAATGGATAGCCAGCTGTCCTTTTCCTGCCAAGTCATGTGCAAGTCACAAAGTCACAGCAGTGCCACTTGAAAGAGAAAGCAATAATCAATTTTGCAGAGTTATCGTCCTGAAAGGCATGTTTTGTTCTCCGGGCCTGATGATTTAGGGCCGGGAGGCCTGCAGTGGCGTTTGTCGTTTTAATGGAATACACTGCGCTCCATTGTCCAGAGCCCCACGCTGCCTCGCATTAAAGTCAGTTTTTTTGTATTTCTGCATAATCACAGTTGGAGAACTCTACTTTTGCAGTCACATTATGTCTTCAGGATTTTTGGCATGTCAATGAAGCGGTTTGTTTACCACCCACTCGTCCAGGTTAAGACACTGAAGAAGAATCTTGCTTGGAACTAAATGCACTTTGATACTCTCACCGAGCATAGATTTTCAGTGGGGCAGCAGACAGAAACTAAAGCTCTTTTGTTAATCTGATATCTGTAAGTATTTATGGCTGCCACAATTGGCTTTTGTTGGCAAACATGGTGTGTGTGTGTGTGGGGGGGGGCGGGGGGGGGGGGGTGATTTGCACACTGGCTTTAAAGTCTTTTGTCAGAGCCAGGAGAGCACATCGCTCAAGCACTGCTTCTGCTGGCGGCAGTAAGTAGAACACAGCTTTTCTATTTCCCTGCAACATTATTTATAGGCGGTGGATAGTGTCTGGGAGCTTCGAGGGACTGCTGTGGGCTGCATTTCGCTGATACATACCAAACGGAGGCATTTGCCTACCTAACCTTCACATGTTAATGAAACTAAAGGCCTGCTACTTTGTTGGTTGGTCCTTATGTTCTTAAACATTAAAATGATAGAGTGGCTGATCTTTGACAGAAACATCTCTGGCCTACAGTAATTAATTACTATTTAACAGCGATATCTGGATAAATTTAACAAGGTCAGTAAAATGAGGAGTTGTCAGCTAGAACTTTTACTGATTGTTGCCGATACATTTACACTGTTCCCTCCTTTTTTTGTGTGTGTGGACAACCCGGAAGCTTTTTTAATGACCTTACCATGTCCGTGTTACGTGCTGGCGCCCCCCTTTCTGTGTCCACACTGGGCCGTGAAGTGTTCATTGACCCATGACCAATTGCTTCTATTTAATTACTGTGATCACACATGCTGTGTGCCTTTGGCCTGATGACATGGTGTTCCCCAGGGAGCATGAACGGGATCGCGTAGGTCAGTGTCTCATTGAAGGTTGTCTCCCGTCCTCCATTCCTCCAGACATTTACCCTGCCCCCGGACCAGCTGAATCCTGTCCCCACACACACACACACACACACACACACACACACACACACACACACAAAACCATCTCAATGGAATGAGAGTGTACACAGCAGACCACATTGGCTCTATTCCAGATTGTGCCATATACAATAAAGCTGTGTTGTGGTCAATATAATGGGCTCTTCGGTATGTAATAATTGAGAGAGGTTGTAGTGGAAAATGTTGCAAGATTTGTGAAGCATGTTTTTTCCTGTAGTAAGATGCTTAAATGCTGCCTCGAAGACTGCCACTTGTTTTCAGCAGCTACTCTAATTTTGTATTTTTTTGTATTTAAGGTTTCTTCCTCAAATACAATTAAAAAATAATTACATTACACTGAGACAGAGAACCAGGGTCAAAAAAAAAGAAAAAAAGATGGGAGGTAGGGAGACAAAACAATACATGCAGAACCAGACACACACAAACACAGACACACACACACACATAAACAGACACACAGACAGACACAAGACAAGGGTCCAAACACCTGCGCAAGTTAGAGGACCTCATATAATCTGCCAAGTCAATATATCCCATCCAAATAAGAAAGCATCCATGTGCTCATACACATGTCGTCAGGCGTTTTCCCACAGGTTGCAATCATTCTCTTCGCAGCTGTACGTCGAGCAAACACAGCACGTTTTACCTTCTTCCTCTATGCTCTCCACTATTGGCAGGCTTTCTCATTTCAGTGAGCAGACATTTCGGGCAAATGGCAGGCTCATCTGACATGTAGGCGGACATGTTTCCATTGAATCACACAGTGCAGTTAACTTCCACTGAGTTTTTTTATTTCCAGTTACTTAAATGCATTTAGTCTCGCACAGCAGAGGCTACCAACCCTCCCAAAGCTGCCGAACCACTCTGCTGCCTGTGGATTGTCAAAAGCAAGGCTCTAAATCTGCAAATATATGGCCCATTTCCTTTTGACTCTTCTTTCCGACTGCTGATTTAGTGAAATGCATATTTAATGTTGTGTGCTGAATGGGTTAGCCATTGCTCATCAGGTTCAGAGACTCAGCTGGTCCCTCAGTGATTCTTTTAATCCCCTACCTGCTGAGTTGACCTTTTAATAAACCAAAGGCAGCTTTACTCAGGTTGCTTCTAAATAATATTTCTTACCCTGCTCGTTTCATTTCTACAAACCTCCTTGTTGTTAATGTGTGTGCTTAAAACATAGCGCAGCAAGTGTATCTTTTTTAAATAATATATACAGTTTAATGATCCCCAGTGGGGAAATTACAATTTACTCTCTGTTTTTGTTAGAAATCACTACACACCGGCCTGAAATACACACATATGATCATGACCTATTCATGCACAAATGGAGATATGTCCGAGTGATGGGGATCCCATTGCTGGACCAGCGCCCTGAGTGGTTGAGGGGGTACGGCGCCTTGCTCAAGAGCACCTGGCAGTGCCCAGGAGGCGAAGTGGCATCTCTCTAGCTACCAATCCACACTCCATACTTTTTGGTCTGTATGGGGACCAGTGACCCTCTGGTTCCCAACCCAACTCCCAGCAGACGCAGCCCCCCCACTCTGACATCTCTCCATTAGTGCATGAATAGGACTTGAGCATGTGTGTGTATTTCAGGCCTGCATGTAGTGTGTCATAACACCAGTGTGAATTGTAATGTCCCCATAGGGGATCAATAGAGACTATGAATTTAATTTAATTAGATTGGCAAGAAGCACTACGTTCAGTTTCTGTAGAGACTAAGTAAGCTCTCAAAGACTCTAGTCAGAGTAGGAGTCTGATTCTGCCCCATTGGGCTGTGCTTATGAAGCATGTTTCAACCAAAAATGCCTCTGCACTCAGTTGGACAGACCTACAACCATCAGAGCAACAGAGTACTTGACATATGTCAAACTTTTGCCGAATCCCGTAGGAAGGACAGCAAAAACATCTTTCCGATCGACAAACGCTTTGATCGCTGTTCTCTGTTCCTCTTTATAAACAACTGCGCTGTCGATATCTTCTATAACAGACTCGATAGAAGAATCTACACATCTCAGTTCTCCAACGGTAGCCATCTTTGTTGTAAACAAATTCAGCCCAAGCGCTCTTTGGTGACGTGGTTGATTACGTTACTATTGCTCATCTGTTTGTCATCGTGTTAGGCCCGCCCTGACATTTTGATTGGTCCAAACAGCTCTGGTTCGAGCATAGTTGCTCTATCTCGGATCAAGTCCAGACCAAACTTCCTGTGAGGAGGGCCCAAAAAGATGCTAGAATGAATAGCTTTGGATGAAGTTTCCTTTCAACAGTGCCCGGAATTTTGTGCTAAACCCCTGCGTAGTACAAACCAGTGACAACACTAGCAGAAATGAACAGCACCCTGACTGCTGAGTGTTCGTTGGGAGATGTGGAAAACCAGCTCATAACTCCCCCTCCATTCCTTTTTATATGTTGATTGTGGCTTATAAGCCGAACAAAAGCTAAAGTGTTTGTGTGCATTTTGATTGATTTGCAGTTGCAGTACTGTATCGGTCAGATACACTCAATCAGCATTCAGACTTAGGTAATGTGTAAAATTCTGTTTTCTTTGATTCTTTTGAAGTCTTGTTTCCCTCTACCCAACTTGGGCTTTTATATGCACTCTTGTAAGATGTTGCAAATCTCCGTGTTTGACACACTCACTGAGAGACCAGATTGTTTCAATTGTCAGTAGTTTTATAAGCATGAAAAACTGATTGTTAGAGTGATTAGCCCATTTTCAGTTTTGAGGAAGCCTCAGGAAATCTATCACTGGTGTAATTACCTCCATGAAACTGTTTAAATCAAATAAAAAAACAGAAGTGACCGATGAGCTGTTCATGCACAAAACAACAGCACGCTCACTGGGCTGATGGGAGCAGTAAGTACCGGCTATTCCAGTCTTTCTCCAGAGCTAGTGTAGGTAAGCATTAAGGGGATCTGTGGGACTCTGCCTTCCTACTCAGTGACTCCACATTAAGTAAACTGGCAACAGGAAATACTGGTATTCTGTCAGATAGAGCAGCAGAAAGGGTTGCGCAGGATCATTTCCATGCCCCTTTTTTTATCCATCTGCATTTGTGTCTGTCATACTCTAAATATGTGTTTAGCTAAGAACTGTTGTATCAGTTTAGCGAGACAGGATTTGTCATATGTCATTCATCTGTGGAGCAGGGCCCAGGGAGTGCTCTCCAGCTTTAGGAGTGTTGTCATTTTGCGGTGACTAATGCTGCCGTGCTGATGTACAGAAGATGTTGGGGTGTTTTATGTTCACTTGACTGAAATAGACAACTCCGAGGCTTGAGTTAAACCCCGAGGTATCAGCCTGCAGCAGTAAAATATGAAAGGCTCGACTTACTCAGACATTTAGCAGATGCCTTTATCCAGAAGGGAGCCAAATTACAGTCCAATATGCAGCTGCTGTTATGTGATAATGCAATCCTCCAATTCATATTAAGCACACAAACATGAAACTGTGGTCTTACATATGCAACCTGCCATCATTTATACAGATGAGTTCTACGACGAGATTAATCGGTGCAGTTATTTTTTTTTAAAGCAAAAGCGCTCTCGTCACAGGTTCTCTATTTTGATGATTTGCTTCTTTGTCGTAAATCAGTAACTGAAAATGTTTGGGTTTGGGACTGTTAATTGGACAAAAGAAGACCGGTCATATTTGGCATGGGAAGTTGTGACTTACACTGTTAAACTAAAGTTTTAGATTTCATTGATTGATTGATTAATCAAAAGAGGTAGTCAGCAGATGAATGAAGAATGAATAGCTTATAGCTGTAATATAAATCAATATTGTACTTCACTTTTGAATTATAACTTTTTTTTGGATGTGAACACAACCCTTGTGTTGACTAAGAGAACAGTCACAAGGAAGGATTAGATACTGAAATATCTTGCTTTTGTAGGTGTAGGTGTGGTGTTTTTTTTTCTGTTTGGAAATGTGTTATCTGAGTCACTCAAAAAACCAAACTACACTCTGATATGAAGCAGGGCACTAGAGAGAAGACTGCTAAGAAACTCAGGAGAAACTTAAAGAGTACCAGTATGCTTCCAGGCCATAAGTTTATGACTACATAACCTATTTCTAATACTGTAGAAGCTTGGTATCATTCCGAGCATTACACAGTTGTTCCATTAGTGCCCGCACCAAGCTAACCAGCTGATAACGTTAACTCGCCCAATGTTCAACCCAGGTGAAAAAAACTACTGGGGTTTGTTTGGCTCCAGGTCATGGTGCAAAGGACCCTAGTGTGAAATTACTCCAAACCATCACTTTAAGTGGAGTCTACACTGGACATGTTGCTGGAGCCAATTCTTTGTCTAATGCGACGGATAAAACAAGCATTTTGTCTCACGCTGCCTTCACAAACACCTTCCCAATTAAAAGTGTAGTTGAGAAACAGCATTAAATCAAAAGCCTGAAAGCATGTGGAGAAGGAAAACTCTATTGCTTTCCACCTCAGCCAATCAGAAAGTGTGACTGGGTAATGTACAAAATGGTGTGAAGGAGAAAAGCTTTCGAAAAACAAAACCGGCAAATGTGGGGAAAAAAGTGTTGAATTCTTTGGTTGAAATATTTAGTTGAAGAAGTAAAATAGTTTAACATGGAGAGTGTGTCTGTCTAAGTAAAAGAAAAAATACTTTGGGTCACAGAGCTGAAGTGTTAGTCGTTAACCTACAAACCTGCTCAATTGTTTGAAATTAAAGTTTTGTCAGTAAGACGACAGGGTTTTTAGAATCTGTCTATATATAAATATACATATATATAAAATTAATCTCAATCTCCCAGGAAAATATCAGCTCCAGGAAGCCTAATCGAGAATAGGAAGAGAAAAAGACAGGGTGGAAAGTGTGAAGTCATTTGTCATGGTTGTGGGTGGTGGAGGGGAAGGTGAGGAGGAGGAATCTGTCATCCCCGGGGACTCCTCCTGTGGCGGCTCTGAATTTGTCCCAATGCAGGCTGGGTAGGGATAATAAAACTTTTGCAGCCATTAACCGAGTGAGTCACAGCGGGCGATGCCTTGTCTGGAGCTCTGCAGAAACAATGAGATGGGCCGGGCTGCGGCCGATTACACTGCAGCATGTCGGCTGGTCCAGCTCAGCTCCTACAGCTGTCACTCACAGAAATCACTAGGACCTCTCGACCCACCTATACTGGATTGTTGTTGGATTCAATGGTCAAAGAACTTTGCAGCACCACTGGTTCAGAGGGACATGCTTGGTTGGTACAGACATCATATCCTGGAAATAAATGGGTATACAGCAGGGGTCGACCGAGTGTTTTTTTTCCGGACCATTACCGATACCAATTATTAGTAGTTTAAGTGCCCATATAGTGAAAAAAAATCACTTTTTCTGGGATTTGTGGTGTTATTTTGTGTCTCTGGTGCTTGTACACGCATACAAACTTGGGAAAAAAACTACCCCTGCTGTTTTGAGTGAGAGCCGGTTTCTGAATGTCCTCTGCCTTCAGTCTCCGGGTGAGCTGGTCAACATCTGCACGGCTTTCTACGTCACTAGAGACGAGGTGGCTAACCGTAGCACATGCTAACGCTAGCGTGCCAGCTTGTTCTCGATGGCAAAACACTGCTACAACAGCCGGTAGTTGACCATAATCTCCCTAAGAACTACTTCCTGTCCCTGTTGTGCAGGTGTTCCACAAGTGTCCCTGGTCTAGAAGAAGTCTCCCAGCTGATCCTGCCTTGGACTGACCAAAGCTGGAGAAAGAGTTATCTTGCTGATGGGATCTTAGCGAGCTACTGAGCATGTGCGACTACCAACAAAGATAGTATAGATGTCTCACTCTGTAGTTAAAACTAGTGAGATGACTCACTCTGTAGCTAAAACAAAGATCTATACACACAGGGTGAAAACAGGATCTGCAGCAATGTGCGATACAACAAAAATATGGTGTAAACCTATTCTGGTCCAACCTCAAAATACAATTTTGAACCTGAAAATTAGCATAATATGGGCGCTTTAATGAAACCAGTAACCAATATTTGGAACTGATACAGTAAACATTTACATAAAAAAATTAACATTAATTAGTCAAACTTGACATTTTGGAATGTTCCAAACTCCAACACAAAAGTTATTGTAAATGATTTAAACAATTAGTGCCAGAGTAGTGCACTTTATAGTTCTTTAACTATATTGGTAATCAGTAAAATAAAACAGTGATATAGATAATATGCCTTATGCCAAATATCGGCCACAATAATTGGCCAGTCAGATAATTGGTCGATCATTAATACAGATAACACTATGTCAGGAATGAAACATCTGAGAGTTGAGTTTTATTTAGACCTCAAGGTTGATTTAAGGGGTTTGACACGTTTCCAAGTCAACAAAGAAGATGTTGCTGTGTAGTGTGACATAGAGAGGGAACATATGCACACATCTAAACAAGTACTAGGAGATTTGAGGGGGGCCGGCAAAGAACCGGCTCCCTGCAGTTTTACAGGATTACAGCACAACGCAACGTTGGAAATAACAAGCCCAAATTAAGCTAAATGCAGTTTGAGGCTGAACTATGTTCCTGCTTTTAATACTTGTCTCGCTCCAGGACAGTGAATCAGCCTCTTCTACTCCCTAGGTGGCAGCCATGGTGGTGGTGGTGTTATAAGGTTCTTCTGGGATAGATTACCCAGTTCCACAAGCTTGTACACGGTTGCCATCCATATTATTTGGAAAGTTGTAATGTGGAGAATAAAGCGCGGCCGACATATCAGCGTACTGATATTATCGGCCGATATTAGGCATTTCCCGATCTAATGCTATCTGCAATTACAATGGCAGATTTTTCTATATTTATCAGAATCATTTATAAAATTTATAATGACAAGTCAATGATTCTTATAATTGAATATTTAAAAATTAAAATAAAAACGGACGGTCAACTCTGTTCTGAGAGTTGCATAGTCTGTCCACAAGAGGACGCTCTCCAACGTCCTTGTTGCCAACACTGATGAGATGAAATGAGATGTGTTATTGTAAACTCATGCAGGATTCACATAATCAGTGCCTGGATGATGTTCAGAGGCTAAGTCACGGCTCTTCTTCATAATCAAGTGCTACATTTATCCACCACTTGGGCGTGCAAAGCCCGGGACTTTGATTCGAGACAGTCAACAAGTTATAGTAGATATTGTGTATTTTTGCATAACAATGACTAGTGGTAACAGCAGGAGTAGCAGTCATTGTTTTAGATTCTATATAAATGATCTCCATATCTGGAATACAGCACTTATGCACTGCATATGCATTACGTATCATATCATGATATGATATTGGCAGCACAAATATTACTAAATAAAACTTTGGTCCTGAATTTGTGCTTTCGGGTAGTATTGACCAAAATAATCGCAATTATTACTTTATTTACTTTATTCATAATCGAGCAGCCGTACTTTCGGGTGACAATAAGCTTCCCAACCCCCCCCAAAAATAGAAGGCCTTTACATAAAGCAATGAGAAAAATCAACTCCTTAATATAGAGGAGGTTTATTTCGAAATATTTACAGCGAGATTCAGAGAATTAGCTAACAAAGTGAAAAACCTTATTTCTTTATGACAGATATCTTGTTGTTAGCTGCAGACAAGCTGTTATTTCTCTCTGTGTAACACCATCCAAACAGCACTCAGCATTCAACCCTGTGTTTTACAGGATCTCAGTGCTGCGAGTGGTCCTGACAGTGAGACTAATGAGGTAAGGCTTTGCCCTCTCTGGCATGTAAGAAATGCTATGTTTTCATAAGATCTTATCAGGTTCACTTTCTTATCACTCTCATTGCAGAGCCGATATCATCACACATGTTAGCTTTCTGTCACTGTGCAGCTGTGTCAACAACGTATGGTTGACAATGAGGATTTTAGAGGCGCTAACAGTATTTTTTTCTTCAAGGAGTCAAGAGAAACACTTCACTCCATTTTATAAATTATGATTTGTCTCAGTAACTTAATACACAACAATAAAGGTCAATTGAGGGTTTCTTCCACCTGCTGTCACATTCACAGTCTTTATGTCTGGATGCAGGTTACTGGGAGAATAGCAGACTGATCTCATGAAATGGCGAATGTATGACACACCAATTTTAAGCCATTATTGGCGTGTTATGATTTTTAAGCGTGTTTATCAACGCCGTTTGGCCGCCATTGACCTATATCTCCTTGCGATAGCGAGTGAATTTATGCCATAGTGAGTAGAAAGGCTGAAAATTAGCGTTGGAAGGTTGGTCGGGGTGGATTGGAAACACAGAACTTTAACCCAGAAGACGTGGAATCGTGTCCCGCATGTCACGTTTCCTAAACTCAACTGTCTGTTAGTCCTTTTACTGAAGCCAACCCTGTTCTTTGTTTCCTAAACCCAACCCGCGTGTCACGTGTCCTAAACTCAACTGTCTGTTTGTCCTTTTACTGAAGCCAACCCTGTTCTTTGTTTCCTAAACACAACCCGCGTGTCACGTGTCCTAAACTCAACTGTTGCTTTCTTCTCGCGATAACAAGTGTTGATATTCCTGCAAGTGGCCTGTATGGTATCGCCACCTGTATACAGTGTATATGCACGCGGATAACTCAAAATGCGTTCAGATAACACTCCATCTGGCTTAAGAAAGTCGGCGTGTATGTTTACGTAAAGTCCTGATGTCGTGCTGTGTTTCCTGTTCACATGACGTGTTAATATTCACGTTACTAAACCAATAAATAACTGAAGTTCTTTCTGTAATGTGCTGAGAGAATAGCCAGCTTCAGGTCTGCTTAGCATGCTCTTTGAGACGCCTTCCTTCCTGTGCTCTATATTTAACGCCACCACATTAAATTTTAACCATGAGCCTTGATTGCTTACATTGTGAAAGGCTCTCATCTCCTTTAGCAAAGATGCGTGGCCCAGGATAGCATGTCCCTTGGTGTGAATAGGATATGAAATTGCATTGGATTGTTGAAACGGAGACCAAACAGGAGAAGAGGATGTGACCAGCTGCAGAATTGTTAGGCTTAGAGTTCAATTCATGAGACAACAAGAGAAAACCTCCTATGGTGAGTTGATGGCATAATAGACGTGTCTTTCAGTCAGAGTATGAGCTTTAGGTGTATCATCTCCTCTGTTTTCCATCTTTCATCTCACCGCACTCATTGGATTATTTCACTGAATTGAATATTAAACAAAAGAGAGAATGTTCTATATGAAGAGTGTAGCAGCTATGAATTTACAGTATTATCCATATGTAGCCATAATCACTTCTAATTGCTGTAAGCTAACCACAGGAGCCACAGTAGCACCCAGGAGGTTGAAGCTGCACACTGCAACCATCCTTGCTTTCTCATTGTATACACACCAGCCGCATGTGGCTTCTCTGCACTTTTTGTTTCCTTCTTTGAAATAAAATTCCCATAATAACCCGATAACCCAGTTATATAAGATGTGCTGCATTTTGAGGGTTGCTGTAGCCTTTTATGTCATTTCCCCCGGTAGTCTTAATGTTATGACTTGTCTACACTGTGGCTGCTGAATCTGATCATTTCAATTTGACACATTTTCAATGAATAGCCATATAGCTCCCGCTTTTTTTCCTTCAATTATTTTAAAATCACAATCACACTTTTTAACTATTAGGACAAAAAACAAAACAAATCACAATTTTTTTTTAAATTTTCGTTCATTTATTGTTATTGATGTCAAATGTGCAATTAATCGTGATTTAGATTTGGGGTCCTATTACACAGCCCTAATCTGGATTTTTTTGAATTTTATTATCTAAGCTTTGAAAATCAACACGCAAATAAAGTTATATGTGACAAAACATCCGAGATCCAGTTTAGAGCCGTAATCATTTCATGTTGGTTTAGAAGAGACACTACATTTGTAGTTGTCTAATTCATGTTCACAAGTTGTAGATACCAGCGGAAACCTAGATGAACTGCATGTCCTATTAAATGTTCATGAAATATGTATGTGACGCTTTTGAATATCACATGTAGCCTTTATTTTGACCACCTTGTGTTTCACGGACTACTTCCTTCAGATACCGGAGGTCCTGATTCAGAACATTTAAGTTGTTAAGCTTCATAAAAGTTTAATTCTAAGAGTCAGATCATTTATCCAAAGAAGACTTGGCACTCAGTTGGTAGTGTTCAACTGCTGAAACAATGATGCATTCACAGTCATGGTGGTGCTACATAGAGTAACAAACTGCCTTTGGTCTGAATACAGACTCCTGCTGCAGGGAGCACATTACCTAGAGCACACATTAAAGTTACATTTTGGTGTGTGTAAACAGAACAAGAGGAATAAGAGAGTGAAGAGAACCCTGAGGTTTGATAAATGGTGTGCTTGCAATTAGAGCCAGACCGGTAATATCAGCGGGCCGATATATCAGCGAGCTGATATTATCTATTGGTATTAACTATCTGTATCAACATTTATAATGGCTGATAAATGACGAAACACCTGTCGACCCTGTCATGAGTGATGGCGTTGTATAGTTTGTCCACCAGAGGACGCTCTACAATGTCCCAGATAGTGATGGTGTCGCATAGTCTGTCCACCAGAGGACGGTCTACAACGTCCCTGTTAGTAATGGTGTTACATAGTCTGTCCACCAGAGGACGCTCTACAACGTCCCTGTTAGTGATG
>NC_048411.1:1675773-1704041 GCF_013103735.1 Etheostoma cragini | reverse complement strand
CAACGTCCCTGTTAGTGATGGCGTTGCGTAGTCTGTCCACCAGAGGACGCTCTACAACGTCCCTGTTAGTGATGGTGTCGCATAGTCTGTACAACGTCCCTGTTGGCAATTCTTTGATTGTTTTTGTGTTTTTGTTCAAAGGACTTTAAGTTTCATGTCTTTAGTTTTTATTTTTATACATTTAATTTATCAGAACCTTAATGTATTTTGATGTTCCTCTGTTCGGCTGTGAAACAAACAAGTTTCCTTGTAAACTGCATTATCATTGTTTTATTGAGCGCTCATAAATAACGACAAATAACTAATATTTGTAGTTTATGTTTTGTTACGTGTTTATAGATATAGATATATAGATATAGATAAATATAAATATATACATACGATTTTTGGGCCTTTGTTCGGCAAGACAGCTGAAAAAAGGAAAGGCTAGATAGAGGGAATGACATGCAGCAAAGGGCCGCGGGTCGGAGTCGAACCAGGGCCCGCTGTGTTGAGGAGTAAATCTCTATAAATGGGCGCCTGCTCTACCAACTCCGCTCTCCGGCCGCCCATATTTTTTTCAAATATATATTAGCAGATATATCGGAATATCAGATTTTTAAACATCAAATCTTTACATTGATAATGGCCTATCATTTATTGGTCTGTCTCTGCTTGCTCTGGTAACCCCCGATGGAACCGGATATCTGAACCCAACTCTACCCTTTATAGTCCTTAGGATTTTTTTTTTTATCTGGAAAGTTTAAAACAGCTTTAATATAGTTTGTCTTTATCACTGCAAATGTTAAAGCTACGTTGTGTAATGTTTGTAGTTGTTCATTATCAAAATCTGTACTGCCCTTCACAAACTTGTCCTTTTTTATGAATATATGTAATGAATTTCCTCTGCCGTTGTTGGCTGAACCTGAAGTGGATTCGGGCTGCTACCAAGAGTGCTGTAGACTGAGAGCACCCAGCAAAGGCCGCGTCTGTCCGCCTCGGCCTCTGTCTGTCTGTCCCTCTCTGTCAGCAGGTGACAGAAAGCCACAGGAAGCCACTGTCAGCTGCCTCAGGAGCAGCGTGAGCTATGCAGGAAGTGACTGCCAATCCCTCCTCATTTCCTCCGCTCTGGTCCCTGGCTGCTGGTTTTGGACGGAGCGCTCCCGGAGCTGCACGCCATCAATATGCACTAATGATAGGAATTAGCAATGAACCACTGGACGCTGACATTAGGCAGATCAACAAGATGCTTGTTCCTCTATTTAATAGTATATGGCAAGCTGTTAGGGCATAGGAGCTGCACATTGCACAGATTAGGACCAGATTGAATTAGCTGTGGCTCGACAAGTATGAGTGAAGCCTTTAGTGGTTTGTATGGTACCAGAGTACATGTGCTAGAGTTTAGAGATTTGAATGGCAAAGGAAATGGAGCAGAGTTTACAGCAGGTTGAGAAATCCCAAGCCCATTTTTCCATGATTACCTCTTTGTCCTTTTTGTAACAAAGGCAGGAAACATCAGAAGATGTCAGCAGAGTAGCCAATTTCCCAAAACCTGAGAGTAAAAAACACTACTGGGGCTGGCTGTTATACTGCACATATACCAATTTTCAATAACTTACATTTTTTTTACCTTAAGTTATCATATCATAGTGCCGGAGATAAAGAAACGACTCAGACAAAATATTTAAAATGACAGATTAACCTTTGTGTGGAAAATATAAATGATTTCATGCTATTCAGCATGTGTAGCTCAAGTCCATAGTTGATAGTGAAAAGTGCTTTGTCCTGGTGGTGATCATGTCAACTGTCTGTCACTCAGTAGCATTGACCCAATGCTGACCTGTGGCTGCAGAGGAGGTTGTAGCCAGAGGCAAAAGAAAACCACTGTGAACACATTCTCCGGTATTTCTTTTTATTTAGTTTGCTAGAGAATTTCCGTAGAAGGGAAAGGCAGATGCCCTTCAGGCAAGCAGTAGAGCAGCCTGAATGTAAGAGGGTGAAAACGTAAAAGCATTGGTGAGACCTGGCCACTTTTCAACCTTGCCGTATAATATTGTTGTGTATGTTCCACATTCTCAAGTTTTCCCCCTCAAAAGCCTTTTTCTTTTGTTTCTTTCTTTGCTCAATCCAAATTTCCCAGATGTTGACCCTCCAGGAGTGGCTTTAGCAGCTGGGATTGATTTCTCCAGACCGCATCCTTGTGTTACCCCCCCACCCCCACCCCCACCCCATCCAGTGCGTTCTCATACTGGGAGGTTACTGTCTTGCTGGCATTGAGCGACTCCCTCTCCCTCCTGTGATAAATATTGCAGGCTTTTGCCAGTCGCGGCCAGACATTGTCAGGATATTGCTCTGCTTTTAGCACCAGAAGGACTTCCGCTTCCCGGCTCTTTGAACCAGGCGGTGCAGGAGACAAGAGACAAGAGTGTAATTGCCAGGGTGGAATGTGCTGTTTGCCAATTAATGGCAGGCTCCTGTGAAAGAGGAGTATTGTAGGGGTGGGGATGACTTTCGGCTGCCATTGTTACTCCCTGATTGAGGCCTCTTTGAGAGAGGGGAGGCAGAGCTTGTTGAAACATCAAGAGCTCCAGGCCTTGGGGAAGACGTACACTCAATAGTGTTATTCTTCGCTTTTCTCATTTTAATCTTTCATGATTACAAATTGGACAAGATGTCATTACCCTCGCATGCTTCAATTCAAATCTTTTGACACCCTTTTATTGTTGATCAGAGAAAGAGTGTGATTTAAAGAGCCAGTATTCTTTAGACCTTTTTTTTGTTGGTCTCTACCCTCTGTTTCCTGCACAGCTGTTGCATCGGCGTGTTAGGTTGAGTTTACATCTCAGGCCTTCAAAGGTGATGCAGCCAAATTTCCTCGCTCTCTCCTTTTCTACAGAAGGCATGTCAGCGCTCGGTGCTGCAGGAGTCCTAACGAAAGCCTCATGACCCACATCAAACAGTCAGATGGCCACAGAGAACGTGTAGGTTGCTTTATGAATTTGCTCCTTGCAGCATGTATCGCATTGTTTCCCCATAACCACATCTACATAGACTGTGTAAAGCTTTCAGGCTTGCAAGTTATTTTAATTTTTAAATCCCCAAACAGCATGAAGATATATGGGGCAAACACAATATGTTTTCTTTGAAATCTAAGAGCTGATTGATCTGTGATTCTCTTTCCGTGTCTAGACTCTGTTGTGTTTTTTATGTAATTCAGACGGCTTTGATAATTCAATGAAATACATCAAACACAGGATCTTGTCTGTCATCCCGTTAAGCCTATCTTTTGTGAGTCATTGTGTTATGAAGCCAGCAGCAGCTTACTGTGTATCACCAGTACTGAATGTACAAAAACATATAATAATAATAATAATTTTCTCACCAAGAGGGAAACTGCATTGCTTTTTATTGTAGCACCAGGCCTTTCAGTTTGAAACCAAACATTCCTGTTGATGAATGTGGCTTCTGAGAGCGTGGAGTTTTTAAAAAAAATTCTTTGAATGAAAAAAAGGATCAAGCTTGCCGTGCTTTTCAGTGTACCTCTAGACTGTCACGGCCTTTCATTACCCAGCGGGCTGAGGGAAAGGGGAATTGAAAGGTCTGTTCAGGAAACTCAGCCGACAGAAGGCAGACTACATGTCAAGTGAGCCGCAGCTGTTTTGTAGGGCGGTTGATCTGTTCTTCATGGCTTCATGAATCACTCTGCCTTCCAGCTACGATTTCAGAGCACAGTTGTATTTACAATTGAATGGTACTTGTTAAAAAGAAGAAAAAGAAGGAATTGTTAAAAGATTAGAGTGCGTTGCTCTCTGCAATCTTTTAACAGCTTATTATGAAGTAAAGGAGAATGAGGAAGTATTAAGTCGTGCACATTCAATATGATGTCTTTTAGTAATAGTGGGTGGTCTTTTGTTTCTTTTTTACACAAAAAAAACGTATGTGTGTGTATATATATATATATATATATATATATATATATATATATATATATATATATATAATTTGTGAAGGACAATTCAACACCCTCCAGGGTCTTGAAAATTGCATTCTACAGGTGGAATATTACAAGCAATAATCACGTCAATGGTATATACGCAATTTGTATGTATCTATCAACCATTTTACGTAAACATCACTGACACTGTTTCACTATGACTCTGGGTGGGGTGACTGGGTGACTGGGTGACTTATTCACAGTCTTGCCAAGAGTGAGATGGACAGATACCACTCATGTCTGTCTCATTATTAGAACATATTTAGAAAGAATGGCATCTCTTACCACTTATATACGACTCCCAAATATATCTGCCCCTCAAAAGAGGGGGAAACAACTCCCTGATGGCTCTACTAGAGTGTTTAAAAGATATTAAAGCCTGGATGGCTTCTAACTTTTTAAATCTAAGTGAAGATAAAACTGAGGTCATCGTGTCTGGACCCAACACCAAAGATTCTATTGTACCTTAAAATGATGTTTCCAAAATCGTTTTAGTGCTTCATTAACTCGTTGGACTGAGACATAAGAATAATGGTAACAATTCCCCTCCAATTCTGTAGGGGGAACAGAGAGGAAAAACTGATAGGTGCCTGCTGTAAAGGTGCTGGTTGACAAGTAGCTAATGCTACTGTGATTCTTGGTGGGTAACGGAAGATTAGGACACCGTCCAACACGCTCATTTATTTTTAGTATGATTTTTTTGACCACGGTTTACAACTCTGGGCTAACCCATCAGTAACGTTAACTGTATAGATAGATGAATATTCTAATGGTAGTTTAGCTAGCTAGCAAACCCCTGTCTTCTGCCTCAGTCTCCCGGGGCTGCAAGGCTTCAGTTGGGATGAGAGTATTTAATCCTATTATTATTTCATCTACATTGTGTGCATGTATATTGTATCCTAGTATTTCATTTATATTTATATTCTGTGCCGTGTGACTGATATTTTGCGGCTGTAATAATATAATTTCCCTTTTTGTTGGGATCAATATCTATCTATCTATCAATCTATCTATCTATCTATCTATCTATAAGATGTCGGCGGGGCCAGCTGAACAGATGACGACAGTCTAATCTAGTAGTTAGCCCCGCTGGTAGCTAAGCATATGGCGCTCTGGATACGTCACTCTGTGTTGTTGTGATTGGTCGTAGTGTTATCCAATTGCGTGCAGTGAGATTTTTGAATGCACGCTTGGTCCCGCCCCTCGAGATGGGTGACTTTCATTACTCAATGCCAGACCCTTAATCTTTCAGATTTGGGTCTGGACTTCCAGGCTGTCTTTTATCTAGTGTTTAAGTGGATTTCTCAGCGGTTAAAGTTATGACTCTGTGAAGCACTGTGATTTTGAAGTTGCGTTAATTGGATACTCTGTGTTAATCCAGCCCCTGATGGCATATCTGATGCCGTGTAAACTACACCAGTAACAAAGCTATGTTAGAGATGATGCCTAATGACAGTCCCCATATAGACATACAAAAAGCACCAATTAATCACATCAAACTGCTGTCTGTTGCCAAGACAGTGAGCCGCTACGCCAGCCCTTTCTAGCAGCACTGTAATTAATTTATATAACGCCAAAATACTGTGCTATTTAAATTGTGTCAAATTAGAAAATATCAACGTTTCTTGTGTGATCCAAACAATGTTACCGCGACACACTCGGAAAGTGAGCTGTGTGCTTTTCTGATTCCCTTTGTTGGCATTAAAAGCTGTGTTATTGCACAGCTGCAGGAGGATTTTCAATTCTCTACTTCTTTTATGGACTTGAATGCCTGTGGCCTATTTGCAGCTAAAGTACTCTCGGCTACCTGAAGGCCCATTGGGTTTCCTGAAGACAATCTTTTTAGTTACACAGCCTTTTGCTCCGATGATTCCGCTTACACTCTTTCTCTATGATCTGCTGTAATGGCAATCCACTCCGCTTGATATCAACACAGAGAAAAGACCCACAATGCACTTCAACCTGGAAAGAGAAAACTCATAAGAAATGTCTGCTGTGCCAAGCTTTTCACACCCTGGCAATGTCTGAACCCTTCAGTTAACATATTGGCTCCACTTCCCCTATTATGTGGCTGATGTAAACTGCCAGCCCTTTGCTGTTAACTGTTGAAACATGTAAGGGGCTGGCTGATGGAGGAGATGAGCAATCCTAAACAGACTGCATTATTAGGTACACAGCTGGAAGCTTGCAAGCCTCTCATTTGTAGTGCTGCGATGGGAGAATAAACAACGGTGTAATCTCCTCAACTTCAATGATGTAATCAGCGGTAAAAAGAGAAACTGATGATAGGCTGCTATGAATGAGCCACGCGGATGCATACGATAGCGCCACCGTTGTTGTCGTCGAGCTCACTTTCAGTGCATTGTGTGCTTTCTTTGGTGCCATTGTGAAGGAAATGTGCTCATGTTTTACAGCCATGTGGGACCACTTAGACTCAGATAAATGGTTATATGTTGATCTAAATAGGTTTTGTGTTAAGAGTAAGTTTATTGATCTCCACTTGGTAAATGGATTATGTGTTCAATGGTATGTACAATTTGTAAAGGCCAATGTGTTCTATATTCTTGATTATACGCTACATTTGATCCATTTTCACTTCATCCCTGCAGCATTTATTCAAATTTGTCAATATGCCCAATTAATACAGTTAATAAACAATCATGAACTGTATCTGTACTCTGTTGCAAAGCATACGGTATATCCTCTAAGCCCTGACCCTCCGCTGTCAGCATGTTGTTTGGAGAAGCTTTTGTTGGCTGCATGTCAGTATTTAGACTACCTATGATTGGCTGTTTAGGGGCCCACTGAGCTGTGTGGACAAACAGCCGAGTCTCTGATTAATAAGGGGTGAACGGCAGTCTGCAGGCCTATTACTGAGCTCATTAACCTGCCAGCTGCCCCTGAATACATACATACATACACACACACACACACACACACACACACGCACACAGGCAGTTATACACTTTGCTGTAACATACTCCAGTAACTGTAACTGTCATCAAACACTGATCATGTCATGAAAACATTGTGACACAGTCTGCCATGCTATAGATGTTTCAGTTCAATGCATTTTTTCACAGGCCCATAAGTTCAAAGACACATTTATAGAACGTAAGACATTGTCTTTTATTCCCTTTCATTGAATATCCCAATATGCCGAATATGCCAAATGCGCAATATGCAATTGACAATATTTAAAACGGGCCTCTAGCTGTCTATTAATAGCTTCTCATTTCCTATTGATAGTTCATATTTTTTTTATGTAATACTTCCTGAACATGAATTAAAGGTGCATTTCCATATGAAGACATTTGTTCTACTTTGTGAGAATAGCAGGTTCAGGACAGCATCTACATTTGCGGTTGTAAGCAGCAAGCCGAAAAGAGCTTGGTTTGCAGAGAGTAGTAGAGAAAAAAGAAGAGAAAATGAGTCAAGAGTGGCCTGTTACACTAACAAGTGATCTCAGAGAAACCCTAGGGATCAGGTGTCAACGGCCCATCCACATGCTGCATGGATTAAAGCCAAACGTTACCAATCAGCACCAAAGATATCATTCAAGACAAAGAATAGATACATTATTAAGGCAAAGTCACTCCTAATTACTTCATAACTAAAAAGAAATGTCACTGTTTGTTATGCGTCATCACACTTATGTCAACTTAACTACTGGTTAAGTTTTTTTGTTTTTTTTTATCAGCGTATTTATGTATGCCAGTTTAACATGACCGCAAGTAAGTTGTTCCTTTTTTCACAAACAAGGAAGTAGTCAGGTTGTGGTTGCTCAGAAAGCAAAATTACCCAATTAATACATGACCAAACTGTCTAAATGACACCAAACAGCTCGTGCAGCATATGTTTTCCAAATGTAAATGAGCGCACGGAGGATTTCAAAGTGTTCAGAAACATTCCCTTCAACATGTTGTGCAGTGTCTCTGCGCTACACTGAAGCTCTCTGCTTTGCCCTGCCGGTTTTGATGGGTAGAGAATATTTGTGACGCTTGAGTTGTCGGGATGAAGGTTCCCAAGCTTTGAAAGCTGTGCGTGTAAACACAACACGAGCAGTGACCAGTGTTTTCATTCACTCTGAAGCCCAAGGGAGCACATATCTAGCATACCAGTCACTGCATGTCGTTGGATGAATCTGCAGATGTTATATTTCAATCAGGAGAGACTTCATGCAGATATGCAAAGACTTATTGTACATATGCCTACTATGAAATGTACAGTCTTTGAAAATTAGACTCCATCATTATGAAATTAAATATTTTTCAAAAGGGGTAGAAAGCCAAAAGATAATCCCCTGGTGGGGTCTAACCATTGATGGGGGTGTAAGGAGCCTCAAGACCAAACCAAGGCCCCGACGGGAGTGGCCCCCCGAAGGAGGGACCAGGAGCCGGGCGTGATAAAGACTGGGGGTGCAAGGGGGAGAAGGAGGGGTGTGCTCTTAGTCTGAAATGACAACTGAGCAACAGAGAGAGACAGGTTTAAAACAGGAATGTCATGCTGTGATTGGCTCGTAAAATTCATGGCCGCTTTTGATTGGTCAAAATAAAAGTGAACGCCTCTAACAGCTGTTCAGATTAGAGAGAGAAAAGTGATTAAGTTTAGAAGTCTTCCTGAAGGCATTTACACTGTGCTCCCTTACTGCTGAGTGGCGTGTAAATCCCCCATTCCTTGGCCTCGCATGTTAAACCATCATATACGTCTTTAAAGTATTATAGTAAGTGCTATTATTTTATAGCTCTTTTTAAGAACCTATTACAGAAAAAGGGAAAGATGAAGTAGATGGTATCATTTACAAAAATTATCAATTTTAAGAGTGTATTTAAAATGAGTATATTGAATGGATGCGAAAAGGACTTGAGTTTGGATGGGTTATTATTTGGTTTGATGTAGATAGAAGGAAACAAAATACATAGATGGAAAAGAAGAAAAAAACACTTAACTGTGTGTTTGTGTGTGTGTAGGCATGTATGTATGCATCTGTGTCTGTGTTTATGCATGTGTTTATGTGAGTGTTGGTAGGTAGATATGCGGTACATGTATGTGTACATGTAAACATGTATGAATAAGTGAAGCATCACATTTTTTATATTTAACTAAATGATAAAAATAGAAAAAAGGGGGTAGGACCAGAAAACTTCTTCCTACTCCTTTTTTAACGTGGGAATTTCTTATTTGAATCACTTACAATAATTTTGGAAGATTGTGCTGAGATGTACATACACATTTTATTGTGTGTTTGTGTGTGTGTGTGTGTGTGTGTGTGTGTGTGTGTGTATATATATATATATATATATTATTTATTTATTTATTTATTGCGGGGTCTAAAATAGGAATGGTATCACTTTAAGTTCATCATTAAAAGAAATGCAATACACTTATATAGGAGACAAGGATTAAATATTAAATATCATTTATTTAATGCCTTAAAATGCTCATATGGTTGTCATCACGTGCCAGTGTGTAGGAGAAGGCGGGGGGGATTTGCACACTGAGTGACCTGGTCTTGAAGAAGAAAAGAAGACGACTTCTGCGGTTTGGCAGCATTCCAGGTTCCCACCTAATGAGAAGGGAGAGCTGTTTCAGTTTTTCAATCATTTTTAAAAAATAACATTTTCATCAATACATAAACTACAAACTAAATATTTCAATTGAAGGACTAGCTTCAATGTACACAGTGTAAATGCTTAAAAATGTTACATCATTTCAATGAAATAATCTTGGATATTTTGGTGGCACAGCTGCGTTTGAATCTCTGTTAGAGCAGCAGAGGAAGTTATGTGTCTAATAAATTCTGCGATCTGTACTGAGGTTTTTGTGTAGAGTACCAAGTGAGCACTTACTACTGGAATACTAGACTCAAGTGCAGTGTCAAGGCTGAGACACTCTAGAGAGCTAAATACTTCTTCTCAACGCAGGTGCTTTGATGAATGCTGACACCTACGTCTGCCGACCCGCTGCGTGTTAGGTTCCCAGACACGCTTCTCTATTGTGGGATGACTAGATAATATGGCAATTTTCATTTCGGCTCAGACTATTACTTATTACTAAATGCAAGCAGTGAACCTTTTCCTCCAAGGAAAGAAGACTTGTTCTTGTGCAGTACTCAACTCAGTGAGTTAACATTAAGTTGACATTATTACAGTATGCTACTATTTTGAATATGGCTGCACATCGCATATGAAGCACAGCATGATTATCCAGCTTTCTCTCTATGAAGTTTCCATGACAGTGGAATGCGCAGGTCGGGAAGGTTGCAGAAGAGATAAGCACTACTTACCATATTCAGCGCCGTTTGAACTAGGTAATTATATTCAGCTGGAGACATTTTGGCCCTCCCTCTCCCCCTGTTTCTTTACAGCTAGTTGAAGCGCTGGTGTTGAGCTTTACCAAGGCCGCTTTTGTCCCGGTTAAAGCTTCTAGACAACACTTATCAGTGCAGTGTGAGATCCCTGCCTGCCGGAGCATAGAGCACGGCCCCGAGGGCATCTTATCACTCCACTGGCAATCACAAATATCAACAGAGAGAGATGGGCTTCTCAGTTCTCTCTGTGGGGAGCCCTTCAACGGAGAGAGACGGCTTCTTTCTGCAAACACTTCTGACTGGCAGCCTGGCACACAGGCAAACATAAAAATACAGAGAGAAACCAAGACCTGTTGACAGACAGATGCCTGCAACCCACACAGAGAAGTGTTGGTCTCTTTCTACACATGCACTGATTGACAGATTGGCAGGCAAGATGGAGAAGAAGGCAGACAGAAAGCTGACATATGCATATAATGCTCATGTAGGGACGTTGATGCAATTTTGCACATGCACACACACACACATACCACACTCCCACACAGCTGTGTTGTGTGCCTGCAGTCGTGCCACATTTTTTTCTTTGAGCCCAGGAATGGCGAGCTCCACACATGGATTTACAACATGTTATTGAATTCCAAAATGACATGCTCACAATGAATGAGTCATTTTTTCACTCATTTGTTGTGTTGCCCTGACAAAATGACCTTGGCGTTTCAGACCAGCAGCACATTATTCATGTGGAGCAATGGCAGGAGGACAGGTCTATAAGGACGGAGCTAAAAAAACTACTGTCACCAGTTTGCGGTTACGGTGGTGACTATGGTTACAGCAATCGAGCGAGTGTACTCAAATAGATTGTTTTCTCTTCATTATGTCTGCTACAGTTTTGTTTAGCACTACACCTTCATTTCTTTTCACCATAATGCTACATTTGAACATTGTGTTGAACTGCATTTAAAAATACATTTTGACATGCTGAGATATAGATCCTATTGGAGGAGGGCCAGTTCAGTTCTGTTTGGCTTCCTGTCTCAAACGTCATCTTTACTCTCCCACCATGGTTACTACCACTAACAGAGACATCGCCGTCTATTTCAGTTGTTAGTAAAATAACACAAAGCTGGTGTCATGTAATTACATGAAGTCAGTCTGTACTATATGATGAATGTATACCACTTAGTGCTGGGGGCAGATGGTATTTTATTATGCTGTCAATGATTCAGGCCAAACAGACGAGCCATTTGTCTCCATATTGTAACGAGTCAATGTTTTGAAACTGTAATTACCTTTTGGATCGGTTGACAAATGACAAGAATAGGAGCATAACAGTAGACACCCACCGCCCCATGCTCCAACACAAACATGCACACACATCTCATGACGGAGTTTGATCGTGGTGACCTTTAAGCCCTGCTGTCACATCACTATTGATTCTCTTCCTGGATCAGACCTCATTATGTGTGCAAATAATGAGGTCTGATTCAGGAAGAGAATCCGTTAAAGCATGATTCTTGCTCCACCAGCCCAACCTTACAACATACAACCTTATCACAGCTGAATATTTCATCACTGTGGTCAGCCCAGTCGACCATAGACAAGACTTGATTAATCTGATTCAACTATGTCAATTCTTAATAAGGGCCGCCCCGAATCTTTATCTTTTAGTTCTGAATGTGTTATGAGTCGGATGGATTACATTTACACCTGAAACTAAAATCACATATAGCAATGGAAATTATTCAGAGCTTCTGGTTTCTGTGATTCTAGGTAGGGCTGTACAATTAATCCCAATTTAATCAAAATTGCAATATGGACTAGTGCAATATCTAAATCACAAGGGGGGGGGGGGGGGGGGGGGGGGTTAAAGGCAAAATACAAATGAAAAACCATTCTGAATTATTCTGAAATATTGTGGTGCTGCAGTGACCTCCTAGCCTACAAGTCCTATCCTACAGACTTAAGTATATTTGTTTGATACAGATCCACGCAAAAATCACAATATAATCATGAAAATGAGAATGATTGTTTAACCATTCCCGTCAATATCGTGACTCATAACGCAATTGCAATAGCAGTCAAAGATAATCGCAATAAGATATTTTCCTCATGTCATGCTGCCCTAATTCCAGGCCACTTTACACATTGTTGTTTAAGTGGCAAAACAAAATTTTTAATGAATATATTGTCGAGCAAAATCTAGCATTGTCAAAACAGATTTATAACAATTTTGTGGCCGATTGTATCTCTGACCTTTTGTCAATGCAATTCAGTGCACCAAACTTGCATTGACATCTGCATTTGATGTGCTTTTTATGGTATTTGCTCAGTCCGAATACAATCCAGTCACGCAGGATGCCTTAAAGCCTTGAAGTCAAGTTTAACAAGGCTCACAGAGACACCCAGCTCTAAGTGATGCAGTCTGTCCACACACGAACACTCAGAGGAAATGATACAAAAAGCTATTGTGTGTATATACCCTCCCCCAGAAAAAGAAGGTAACATTTAAAGGGAGTGAGTCAGGAGGATAGAGGAGAGCTTGCTTAAAGGACCGTCAGAAAGCTGCAGTGTTTTGACTTTAGGTAAATGTCACAGTAATGTCAACTGCTTCCAATCCATAAAAAGAGGAGAGGAAGGTTAAGTTGTTTTTGTTTGCTGGTGGGGGGGTTGTTGCCGAGTGGGTATAAGGATGAATGTGATTTTTATTATCATTATTCTTTGCAAGCCAAGGAAGACATCTCTTTGACATGGTGATTTGGATGAACTATCAGCAGGATTTAGTTGCGGTGATGAGAGAATTTGTGTTTTTTGCTATTAACTTTTAGGAAGGTCAGCCATGAGTCGGCAGTGTGCAATCAATATTACATGTTTGCTCTTTTCACTGTTGAGATCCTGCCTTTCTTACAGGGCGCTTTTGTATCCTGACATCTTCAGCAGTCTTTTTTTACTGTATATACTTATACTTTCCAATACGCAGTTATACACCACTAATAAGAACACTGCTGGCTCAAATAACACATTAATATAGTCACTGTTTGCCTTCTGCAGCTCGCAGTACTAGGCTGGGCTTTAAACGGGGCCAAATTAACATATTCAACTGCACAAAAATATTGACATTTGAATTCTCTATCATCATTTGTGATATATAGTTATTCCTCATTTCTGTAAAGATTTATAAATTGTCACAGAGGCTCATCATAGGAAGAAAGGCTGGCCTGAGATTCCTGGGCCTGGAGCAGGAAACACGATGCATTTACATACTAATTGAATTTATGTCCATGGTGCAAATTGTGCCAACAAAACAGCAGGCATCTGCTTTACAGGTATGGAAATGTTTGTGAAAGCAATGAATCAAAGGAGCACTGAAGTTCCAAAAGTGTATCTTGTTTTTCTTTATTTTCTAATCTGTCTGGAGATGATATGGCATTTGCATGAATAAGTCCGATAAGACATTTTCTCTGGTTATTTAACGGTACAGTAGATGTCTTTAATAAGAGTGAGTATGTAACATGTCATTAAGAGAGAGTTGCATTACACATACATTTATTTGTAGCCTTAATGTTGTTAGGCAAGTGAGTTTATAGTCTCTTCTTCACTTAGCAAGCCCTAAAAGGATTTACTGCATTATCGGATCGCTGAGCAAATCAGCCGACCAGATACACAACTGTAGGGTTTAAATTCTGCTTTAATGGAAGTATTGCATGATGCATTTTCATTCCATTTGTATTAGATACAGCATAGTATCGCAATATTTTCAGTGGCAATACTGTATCAATACACATGCGCCACGTATGGATCTATTATTACATATGTGTTGGTCAGTTTGTCTGCTTGACAATCCTATTTTGCAGCAATAAAACTGAAGTGATATGAACAAAGAGAAAGGTTTCTATTTAGACAAAACAGATGTTTCCTTTTGGGGACATCATTTGAAATTTGGAAACATTAGAAGTTGGAAAAAAGATAATAAATTGCAATATATCGCAGAAATTTGCAATATGTTTAAAATCGCAATATCGTATCGTGGCTCAAGTATTGTGATGAAATCATATCGAGAGTCGTGAGTGATTCCCACCCCTGGTTTTTATGAGAGAAAAATGCTACAGAGACTGGAGAGATCTCATCCTTGGACCATCAGTATCTCAGAGAAAGTCTCCCAACTGGACTGAGAACCTTTTTTCTGATATTCAAAGTTCTGCATTTGAAAATGTATCCAAAGAACCTTAAATCTTGGTCGACCGATTGGGTTCACCATATCAGGACAAGTGAGATAATCTCTTGCAGAGTATTTAATATTTAACTCATTGCTCCCTTCGTGATAGATAGCAGATAGCTATGAATGGATGACTTGGATGAGAGGCGAGAAAGAGGAGACCACCATCTTTTGAAGATAAAAGTTTACTTATCAACTCTTCACTTTTTAACATTTACTGTATGGGCGGCTGTGTCTCAGTGGTAGAGCTGCCAATTGGAAGGTCTGTAGTTTGATCCCTGGCCTTGCAGTCCCATGTCGAAGTGTCCCTGGGCAAGGCACTGAACCCTGAGTTGCCCCTGGTGCTGTGAGATGAGTGAGTGTGTATCTGATGAGCATGTGGCACCTTGTACGGCAGCCTCGGCCAAAGAGTCTGAATGTGTGTAATGGTTCCTGTACTATGTAAGGGTTAGGAGTAGTTGCTAAGACTAGAAAAGCGCTTTATAAGAACAGTCCAATTTCCTCCTTAGCTGTGAGAGAGGCGCGGTAAAATCACTCCAGCAGAATGTAATAGGGATGAAATGAGGTGCTAGTTGGCTGAATAATGGGTACAGGATTGGCAGTGCCTGTTTTATAAGGCAGTTTGAATATTAAGTTGCCGGACATGAGGGGAATAGACCTTTTAGAAGTCTATGTCCTGATGTCATTACTCCGGCCGAGGGAGACCTGGAGAGACTGAATGGATGATGGTAGAATTAGTTCCCCGGAGAGTCAGTAAAGATATATGCTTCACTTCATTTGACAGTCTTTGAACATAAGTATGTGTGTGATATTACTTTTTATAGAGGCTGTAAAACGTTTTGTTGTATAAAGAGACCCAGATCCAGGTCAGCTGAGGCCTGGGCTTGTATTGGCAGGCCCAGACACACTGCGGCTGCCAACTTTCCCTGTGAAAACGTAAACACAACTAGCACACAGCACTGCTCTGAGCATAATGCCCCGTGGAAAGGCTGAAGCAGAACCTGGCAGCGGCAGGGACTTGGAGGACGCATTTTCCTCTGTATAAAGTGATTGTGTGGGCAGTGTTTTCATGCAAAGCATCAAACTTCTGGCAGCCAGATTTGATGGAGGGAATGTGTCACCGAATGGGTGTCATACCCCAGGGGGGAAGAGGTTTCTGGGTGGGGGCCATATCATGAAGAACCTGCGCCGAATCAGAGAATACATGTGGAGACTGATACATGAGGAGCAGAAGAGTTTTTTTGGCAGTACCCACGTGCTTGCTCTTGATCCCAGTATACAGTTTTAAAACCAGAAGTCTGCCTTTGTAACACAGCACTGTCAAAGTTGCTGCCCCTCACTTTTTTCCCAGTAGATCTTCTTTGCCCTGCACCTGACCTGATGCTCCCTGTGGCCGTCTATTCTCTTGTCTACTTCTCCCACATTCAGAGCCATGCAAATGAAAATTCATTTCTGTCAGAGCGTCTTTTCCGTCTACTCCATCAGAGTTGTGAGGCAGAGTCAGCTGTCAATTGCAGATTACAGCGTGCTGTTGTTGGAGAGAGAAGCTCATTGTGTTTATCTGCAGTGACAGCTGGCTGCAGGCAGCAGGGGGAATAGATCTGTCACTGTGCCTAGTTTGCCTGTGATCTGGCATCTGCCCACACATTCCACCTTTGGCTGGGCTGGCTGTAGTACACCTCCGCTCTGTCTTTACTTACTCTTCTTTGCTTTCCTCTCATTCTTCTCATCCTTCTCTTCCCTCTCGGCGCTATGCAGGATCTCTTGCAGGAATGTCCTTTCTCAGCATTAGATGTGTGCCGTCATGACCTGCGTTGACTGAGGGCGACTAGCGTTCTGGGTTATTCAATGACTTGTTAATTTAACACGTACAGTACTTACTGAAGGCGATGCAGTGTGGTCCACTCTGACCGGAGTTATACAGCAGGTGGGCCAAATTCTCCCTTTCCTTTCCTTCTTGTGTTTGCCAATTACTGCTCCTTGCCTCCAGCATACAGGCTCCCTGATGTCCCGTCAGGCAGGAGTGCCTATTCACTGTGATTATTTCAGCATGCAAGCAGTTGAGCTGCAATAGAAAAAGGCAGCGAGATGAATCGCAGTTAGCCCTCCGCTCTGATTCCACTCTTAATTTTCACAGAGGGGGGGCTCCTGTAAAGAATCGCTGGCCTTGTAACAAACAACAAACCTGCTCCTCTGTCACACAGGGCTTCATGAGGGCTGCACGATGAGCTGCCAGCTGTTTCTTTTCCATCATTTGCAGGGCTGGTTTCAGCTCCCCTTTTTTACAACTGCCACAGGGCAGAAAAAAACAGATCCTGTACCAGGGGCTGAGCAAGGGTCGACACTGAGGAAATTCCTCTATTTGTTAACTCAAAGGTTTGTTTGTTTTTGGCTGATTCACTTAGCGCTAGCCGTCTGTTCACACCCTCGCTGCGGCATTTGATGTGTGTCTCTTCGCTACTTGTGCGGTGTTGTGTTGACATTTGACCAGAGTGCTTCTGTAATCTGTTTTTCTCCTCTAGCTGCCTGTGAGCAGGAGCTGTATAAACATGTCCTTCCTCCACAGGAGGCCAACGGATCACTCCTCATTACAGGGAAGGCAAGGAGACGAGAGGCGCACAGCCACTGCCGCTGTCTGATCCTACTCAGTGGTAACAGGCCTGACGCAGGCACGCATGTAGGGGCGGATCGGCCATCGGGCAATTCTGGCAAATGCCAGAAGGGCCGGACCATTTTTTTAAAAATGTGGGCCGGTCAGATCCTTTTTTGAATTTACAAAAAAAAAATGTCTTTACAGGCATAGAATGGATTTGTATCGCTTAGTCTATTTCTCTAAGGTTATTATAATAGTAATATGCATATATATAATAGCATTCAAAAAAAAAAAACTTTGAAAAAAGGACACAAAAAGCGTCAAAAACCTTGGCAAAGAAATACCAAACGTCTAAAAAACTGAGAAAAATCTGACAAAAACATCAGGAAAAAGCTCCGAAAAAGCAGGTGACAAAAAGGAAAAGAAAAAATTCCAACAAAAGTTTGACCCAGAAAAACAAAAACAACAGGAAGATAACACAAGGGTTAAGACTTTTCCTGCAGGAAATGCCACCCATTAGTGACAGATGCATCCAGCCTGTGATCACATTAGTCTAAAATCACATTACAAAGAACAAGACACCATTTGTTATTTGCAACTGCAAGATTTCTCTGTAATTTTATAATAACCCTAAAGAAATCCCCTCACTTTCTACTCCGCAGCGAAGTCTTTCACACAGATTAAGATGAGACTTTAATGAGCCCTATTGGGAAAACGGGTCGTTGTTGCAGAAAAATGATTTAAATAACCTGGATAGAGAAGGAAGAGAGAATACAAATGAATGTTAAACAAATGAGCAGACTAAACATACCAGAACGGTGATAAACCACACCAGTACTTATTAGAAGCAAAATAATGAGAATTAAATGTATGCATAACAACAATGAAGAGCATACAGAGCCTCTAGTCTCTGTTAGTGATGTGCACAGATGGCACAGATCTGGGGGTGTTTGTATAGATAAACTGTGTATGGATTCATGCTGTAAGGGATGTAAAAAAGCTGTTTAATTGTCAATTAATTTACTTCATTTGCATCTACATGTATGCCGATGCAAATGAGGGGCTGCAGATTTTAACATTTGTATTACTAGCTGCTGGTAATACTGTGAAGCACAACACCATGGGTCACTTTCTACTGTATTTAATGTAAATTGTTGCTTTTATTTATCAAGGGAATATGAAATCAAAGCACTCATTCTTCCATACCTTTGCCCTGCTTGGCTTTCAATCTCTCAGCATTTATTTAGAGGACCTCATGTGAAAACTAAGTGAAAATTAAATAAAAAGGAAAATCAATAATGCATGAACCAAGTCCCATTTTGCAGTAATAAAACCATATGCAGTGCAAACATTCTGTAATGTTACAGTTTGTTATTTTTATGGCTTCAAAGGACACGTGGATCTATTTCTTGTCTCTTTATGACATGCCACCAGGAAAAGCACATTGGAAGCTGTCCTCCCCCCCCCGTTCGCCCCATAAAGGCTGAGTCCTGTATCGGCCCTTTGCTGCGTGTCATCCTCCATCTCGCTCCCCCTTACCTGTCTATCCACTTTCACTTTAATAAAGAGAAAAGCCCCCAAAAAATCTTAAGAGTGAATGATCATGAGAAATACGTACAATGTGTACGGCTATATGAGACATGCTAGCATGTCTCTCTCTCTCTCACTTTCTATCATCTCCAGTAATTATTTACATCCCTCAGGAGTGAGCTGTCAGGCAGTCCGGACTGCAGGGGGAGGGCTCTGTGTTCTCTTTTCTCCTGACACCGTTGTCATGTCTCTCTCTTTTTGTTCCTTCCAGTGGAGTGGCTTGATGCCGAGGCCTCAGGTAACATCTAATAGACCCCCCTCTCTCATCCCCTCACCACTACTCTGTACCTGTTAAACACAGAATTAAAGTGCACTCGGCAGGGTGCAATTATACAGCCAGCACTGTTACATCCAGAGTTAAACACAGCCCTCTCTCTTACTCTGTTGCAGGCCGCTGCAGCCTGGAGGTAATTGCATTGCTGTCAGCCCTTGGTAGATGAGTTGCCAGCGCAATTGCTTTACGGTTTGACCTCTGGTTTTTCAAACAAGCACCCTGGTCAAGGATCTGCACTGAGCAGATGAGGGATGAGAGGGCGACTGGTGTATGCATGGGTCTCTGCTCGTGTGTTTCTGGTCAGTGGTAGCAGGATAAATATGTCAGTCCTCTAATGCACTGTGTTGCCCCCGTGTCTTATTTTGTCCTTTACCATGTCTCAAAGTGCAGTTCTCAGCATCCGAGTCAATTGAATTGCTAAGTATATTAGATGCACAGGGATTTGTCTTGGTGACATTAGTACAGCGATAGCAGTACATACTGATACACATGGTTCAAGGACAACAGGACATGACACACAGCACAGACTCAGTGCCACACGCTACACCACACACACTTTATTTTTCTCTTTTGGACATATTATTCTCAGCTTGGTGTTTTCATCTTCTCCTGCTCCTCTGCTGCCAAAATAAACAGGATCACAAGTTACTAGCTTGCAATTTGGCTACCAAGAACATTTGAACATTTAAACTGAAAGACAAAGCAATTTATCATGTTGGAATTGGTATTGTGAACTGTTTCTCTCTGTCCTTCATCATCCCTCCAACCTAGGGAATAATGTTACACCTTCTTTTTTTGCAATTTCCAAATCGCAAGAACCAAGGTTCTGACTGTTACACTGATTATTAATAATGTCTTCACAACCTCTAGGATGTGATATAATTATTTTGCATTTGCTGGCTGTAATTTTTTCTCCAGCTGAAACTAATCAAAATTAATTCTGGGAGCTGACAAATTTACAAAATGAAAAGTGTGTGTGTGTTGTGTGTTAATAAACCCTTGACCTGCCAGTAATATGCTACAATCAGCTTCATGGAGAGGTGTTAAAAAAGACCAACAAAGTGGCAAGTCTTTCTTTACATAAACAATCTACAGTAGCAGAAGATGATTGCATGATGTCATCCACAGACAGGCAGTTAGCAGCTAGCTCGTTAGTGGTCATTAGCGTGCAAATCACCAACAGCTGGTGGATAGGAATCAATTCTCATTTCCAGTTGAACTTTTAGGCACATTACATTGGAAATGTTTTAATGGTCCCATGACATGGTGCTCTTTGGATGCTTTTACATAGACCTTAGAGGTCCCTAATACTGTATCTGAAGTCTCTTTTATATAGACCTTAGTGGTCCCTAATACTGTATCTGAAGTCTCTTTTATATAGACCTTAGAGGTCCCTAATACTGTATCTGAAGTCTCTTTTATATAGACCTTAGTGGTCCCCTATAACTGTTTCTGAAGTCTCTTTTACATAGACCTTAGTGGTCCCTAATACTGTATCTGAAGTCTCTTTTATATAGACCTTAGTAGTCCCCTAATACTGTATCTGAAGTCTCTTTTATATAGACCTTAGTGGTCCCCTAATACTGTATCTGATGTCTCTTTTATATAGACCTTATTGGTCCCCTAATACTGTATCTGAAGTCTCTTTCCCAAAATTTAGCCTTGGTGCAGAATTCCAGCCACTAGAGCCAGTCCCACAATGAGCTTTCCTTAGTATGTGCCATTTCTGAGTCTGGAGCTTTTGAGGAATGAGGGGGGCAAGGTGGAGGCTGGGTGTGTGGCCTTGACCAACTGCCACTGCTCGTTTGAAAGCCAGGATGTCTCTCTCTCATGGGGGGGCAAATTCTCTTGGCGGGCATAGCAGCGAAAGGGGAGGTACCCTCGCCCCTTTTGACCTCATAAGGAGCAAGATTCCAGATCGGCCCATCTGAGTTTTCATTTTCTCAAAGGCAGAGCAGGATACCCAGGGCTCAGTTTACACCTATAACCATTTCTAGCCACAGGTGGACCATAGGCAGGCTGGGGGAACTCATATTAATGTTAATTTTCCTGCCATGGGACCTTTAGGTTTACCACCTTTTTTGTGTAGATACTTTGGGAACAAGCTGTAACCACAACATTGGTATATCACTGGTTTATGTTGTTAGCAAAGTAGTTGCCTTTGAACACCTCTAGCAGGAGTCTTGTTTCTGGCCCCAGGTGAGTGGAAATCTGAAGGTTTTGTTATACAAAACTTTACAAAGGTTGCAGGACATTACTGTAACAGCAAGCTACTGAATTATTTTATCTCATTATTATTTCATGTACAGTAGGTGCAAGTTAAAGCTGCGATAGGCCTTTTATTTTTGGCATTGTTGAGTAAAGATTCCATAATAGTCCCTCAGCATATGGTAATTCAAGTGGTCTGAACACTAGACTTCTGCTCTCTCCTCCTCTAGGCTCCGTTATCAGGCTTTAAAAAATCTAGCCCATGATGGGCAGCTTTGGCCAGTTACAGGTCATTCAGAGAGAGAGAGAGATCGTTATTATTGGCAGTTCTGCACATGCATATAAATGCCCATGCCAAATGCAGGCTTGGAGTTCAATTTATAGATGATAATTGCATTTTTAATCAAAATCACAATATTTGTCAGAAGAATCCCAGTTGCATATTTTCCACAAATTGTTAAGCTCTACTTTATGCCTCTAACCTTTGTCTGCAGTTACAATACGCACACACACACACACACACACACACACAACACACACAACACACTCACACACACTCGGAGTTGTCAGGGTTGACCACCTGAAGCAGTCAAGGGATGGGGGAGATGTGGGAGAAATGCCAGGCTGACAGCTGAGGAGGGGACAGGTGTGTGTGTGCGTGTGTGTGTGTGTGTGTGTGTGTGTGAGACGATGAGGGAGAGAGCTTTATTGCACGTGTGAATTTGAGTGCCTTACCACATTGTGTGCTGCGTGGGAAAGAATGAGGCTGCTTTACTGTGTGTTTGCGTGTGTGGTGTGAGAAGAGGATATAAGTGGAAGTAAAAGAAGTACAGTGTTAGTGTTTTCCAAAGGCAAAATGAGACTTTTAAGCCAAACAGAAAGGAAAAGCAAAGTGAACTGCTGAGCTAAAGTAGGATCTCAGGTCAGGTGGCATCTAGAGGAGGTGTGTGTGTGTGTGTGTGTGTGTGTGTGTGTGTGTGTGTGTGTGTGTGTGTGTGTGTGTGTGTGTGTGTGTGTGTGTGTGTGTGTGTGTGTGTGTGTGTGTAATACTGTGAGTGCAAAGCGTAAATAAACCTGGAGCTGGGGGTTCCTAATGGAAGCACAAACACACACACAGAAGGAGGTTTCTTCAAAACTCTGTATGTGTGTGTGTGCAAACACCGCGTCAGGCTCATTCATTTAGCAAACAGTTGTGGGCTGACTCAGTTGTGTGGGAGCCCTCTGGGGCGGCTTTGAGCACCAACAGAAGCGCTTGTTTTTGTTGCCTCCGAGACGATGCCTCAGCTCATTTTCCTCCCTGTCAAACATAATCACCATGATTTCACTTTTGGTAATAGTCTGAATATTCAAATATTTAACATCTGTTCACATGACAGGTTATGTCTTTTTTTTAACAGGGAGTTTAAACAACTCAGTACTTCTTGTGGCTCAGACAGTTAAAGGGACAATGATACATAAGTTGTACTACCCTGTCTTTGTCTATCTCCTGTTGATTTATCTTTGTGTGTAGTGTACATGTTGTAGTTGATCTCTTCTTCAAATGACACAGGGAATACATTAATGTAAATGCACCAGTTTCTTTGGGATTAAAATAATACAGTCGACCCAAATCCTCAGGGTTTTGAGTTATTTCCAAGAGAGGACTTTGAGCTGGTTCAGATGAAAAAAAATAAAAAGATCTGATATTCTGATACATTGGCTGATATATATTTGTTTGAAAAATCAAGAAACGCGGAACAAAAGAAAGAGATTTCCATAGCATTAGTTATTTGTAGTTATTTATGAGTTATCACTAAAATAATATAATTAGTTTCATTGTCACAACAGATCAGAGGAACATCAAAATATATTAAGGTTCTGAGAAATAAAATGTTTAAAAATACAAATTTAAGATATGAAATTTGAAGTCCTTTGAACCAAAATACAAGAAAATTGGTGTCCTTAAAAGTTGGATTTTTCCTCATTTTTTAATTAAGGCATTAAGATCATTTTCAAAAATATTTTTTTTCTTCTTTTATTCATCTGTTCAGTCAAAATAAGCAGGGGTTCCTAAACTCATGAGCAGCACATATGTGTGTATAGGTTCAGGAAGATTCATCATCATTAAGCCTAAAATCGTAGTACTAATAATAATGAATAGTAATAATTTGAAGAATATGTGTGGTTGTTACTACTTTAGGGAATAGGTGTTACCCTGACTGCAGTGAGATCAGGTTTCTCCCGGTCTGGCTGGGATTCCTCTGCTCTGTCAGCCTCCCGCTGTGTGAACAGAGTCGACTCCTCACACCGGTTCATCTCACAGCAGGACGCGCTCCCAAATTTCGGCTGACATCAAAACACTTCAGCAGTGGGAAGGAAACTTGTTTTTGTGATGTGAGTTTAGATTTGGCTTTGTCGTGGAAAGACAGAGAGAGTGCCTGTCAAACTGAGCGTTCAGCAACGCAGACAGAACAGACGTGTTTGTTAGTAGTCAAAAGCTTGTCGTTTATTGTTCTTGAAGAGGCTCGCCATTAACATCTCGTGTGTGTGTGTGTGTTTTTGTTTTGTTTTTCAGCATTTTTACCCATAAAAAAGATACTTAAATACTCAAAATATATCAAGTTGATTTGTTGACAGTGTGAGAGCAAAATTCCACATTTATGGGAGTTTGTTATTCTGCTCCACCGATGGAAAAAATCTGTTACCGAGGCAACAATTCCTCTCTCTGGAGAGTGTGGAAAGGAGAAACCCGTGGAATGACACCCGGCTATATATTTTGGGGCTGCAGTGTGTGGGCTGAGCAGCAGAGAGCAGGGAGCCTCCTGTGTTAATGGGTGGGAGGTTCACAGGACATATTGGCCTCCGTCCTGTCAGACAATCTACTAATAGTCTGTAGAAGAGCCTGTGGGAGGCGGGACCTGTGATAACTGTCACATTTAATCTCTTTAAAGCTCAAGAATAAGACATTTCTTTTCATTCATTAAAAGTAATTGAAAGTGTTGACGTTTTTGGCAGAGATCAATACACCCAGCTGTGGGGAACCGTAAAGAAACAGGGCCCACTGGTGCCTGCTGGGATGGCAGTGGGATGAGAGTGGCATCAGCTGCAGCAGCAGCAGCCAAGTGATCAGCAGTAGAGCAAGTGAGTTTGACAGCTGAAATGGACTGCTCTTGGTGGCGCGGTCAACTCAGCCAACACGTCAGCTGATGCAGAGCTAAACACCACTTGAGTCTTGGCTGATGTTTTGTTTACACCACAGAAGTGGTCATCAGGTTTACACGTTCTTCAGAATTCAAGCAAGTCACAAATGTGTCCTCAGAAGGTCCTCTACTGCAAATCAACAGTTATTGTAGACTCAAGTGCAACACCCATAAACCACAGACAACATCAATATAAGGAGTGTGTCACTACAAGTAGCATACAAGATGCTAACAAGAGTCTGTCAACACAGTAAAAATGGACCTACTTATCCAAGTTATTTTTATAGTTTATTATTTCACATATTTCAGTACGACGCACATCTGCACTCGGCTAAATTGGGTAGTGACAGAGGATTGAGGATGCATTGTTCACTGGAATACTCGATGTCAAACATCCAATTTCAGCTAGTTATTTTGGGAACAGGCTATTTCCAGGAACAACAGCGGCCTTTCATAAATTGACATCGCTGATGCTTGAAATGTTTAAAGTGGCTCCAGTCTCTCTTTCCTCATTGCGTCTTGAATGTAACAGAGAGCTGTTCCCAGAATGCTTTTCTGAAGTGTAAAAGATAATAGGAGTCCCCTTCCAATGCACTGCACAGTGTGTACATAACAGACATTCTTGGAATAGGCGTTAGTAAATGCATTTAAGCAAATTACACTAAATATATAAGTAGTCTCAGTGAGTATTTAAAGTGTTTTTTTGTGTAGTCTTGCAGTGTTGACTTGTAAAGTCTAATAAATACTGCAGTGAAAGAAAGATGCACAGTAACAGTACATACTGTCAGCCTCCGGTGACACGTAATAAAAAATAAATGAGACAACATTTGCAACACTCCTCCCGTCTTCCTTTATCTTGCCTCTTGTGTCTTGTATTCCTGTAATATGGGGTGCGCTCTTGTTTGCCACAGCTGTTAAACAGATTTAAAGGTGGTGTTTATTGTTGTGCTGCACCGCCCTGTTATCGCTGCATTACCCCCCCCCCCCATTCTTCTCCCCTCAGCACCCGCTGGCCAGATGGTGACACTCCACAAGCTACTTCAGTCCTCGCACAACATGTATGCAACACAAACACACACTCGTAGCAACATACATACACCATTTGGGATTTACTTTACTGCAGCATTCATAAGATAGACGTTTTTACACATATCACATGCAACATAGAAATAGAAAAGCAAAATATTTCAATATATATGAAATATACACTACCAGTCAAATGTTTGGAATATCAGCTGATCTGAGTGGGGGGGCTGATCTTTAATGCAATATCTACATTGTCCATTATCAGCAACCATTCATCCAAAAGGCACACTCTGTATATTAATCTGAATTTAATAATTAAAAAAAAAAAGAACTAACAAAAAAAACATTAGAGAACCCTTTTGCAATTGAGTGCAGTGGTCATTTCTTAGTGACCCCAATTTTTTTTATGTAAATTCCCTATAAGTGGGTGGGCCCGCCTCCTGTGCTTTAGGAAGGCTTAAGGACAGGGATGACTTTCTGTTTCCTGTTGCTTTCTTTCTGATGTGTTTGTTTCTTTTATGGATGGAGGTCTGGTAGTCTAGTTTTTGCAGCTTTAGTTTTTTTGTCAGTTGATGCACTTTTTTTGATAGTTTGGGGGGTTGTGGGAGTTGTGGGTCCGACGGCCCCTTGTGGGTTGGCCCAGGCTTCTTCTAATCTTTTGTTCTCTTTGGCCAGACCTCCAGACTTTCATAGTTTTGGTTAAATCTTTGGTAGTTAATTATTGTGAATAACAACATAACAATTAACTTTACCTTGGGAATGGTGTCCTTAAATATGTTGACAATTACAGTTGAGTTCTTTTGTTGTAACATATTTGGAACACAAGAATATAATAGGAATAGGAAAATAAGAACAAGAGTAATACTAGTAATATGTACACTGTAAACAAGTCTTTTTTTATATACATGCACACTTACAGAATGCAATATAACTTGCTATAGCTGAAACAGCTGTGTGCACATCCATAAACAGCTTGCTCTCTTTTTACATACATCCACTTAAATGGCATGTATTCTTTAACACACACAGTGCACACACAGGGAGTTTTATAAACATGCATATACAGTACATGTTTACATGCAAACAAGCAGCAGGTTACACAGCCATGAGAACACTTAAAGGGTCATAAACCCACAGTTTTATTCCACTAGCTTAAAAAATCCAATTAAAGTGTGCATAGAGCGATAGATGAGGGGGGGAGAGAGAGGAGAGAAAACTATCACCAGCTGTACACAGCCATTGGAAAGCCACCCAATAGGATTTTATACTATTAAACACATCAAACTCTAGAGATTCCTTTCATACCATGCTCGCCTGCACAATATCTGTTTTCCAATTTTGAGTACAGCTGATTTTGATAAATATCTAACAAAGCACAACCTGAAATAACAACAGCCTCTTTCAGCTGCAACAGGTTAAGTATCAAGATGCTTTCCACCAGAACTAGCAGCCCCTGACAGACAGTCTGTATCCTTTGCGTTCCACTTCTGGGATTGCTCCGGCGCTGCAGAAAATTCTGCCGGTTGTGTTTATTTTCCGTTACCTTCCTTTGTTTCTGTGTTGGCGTTCTAACTTCTGGTGGATTTCTTAGGACTATGGTGACCTGGTCCTCAGATCTCTGCAGGGTAAATCCAGACAGCTAGCTAGACTATCTGTCCAATCTGAGTTCTTTCTCACACGACTATTTTGCAGCGGCTCTGAGCAGAGATCAGCACCGCCCACGACGATTCTGATTAGTTTAAAGAAATGCTAATAAACCAGAGCAGGTTTTCTTCCCATCCGCCAAGGCTGTTAGGAGTAGCCAGACCCTCCTCCAGACCCTCCTTCAGTGAGCTGTGGAGGAGGGTCTGGCAAAGCGAGACTACTACAGACATGACTGAGTCTTACATGCAGGACTTATTTTCCAATGCTGCATGGTTTATGCCTGCTATCAACATAATCGTTCTGAAAGGCGTGCTGTACGATCACGATAAAGTCAGGATACCTTTCTCAAGTACTCCTTGCAATGTAGCACTTTAATATTTTAACTTTAGCAGGTACATTTTTTAATTAGTGTGGCCTATATAGTTCCGTCTGAGTCAATACTGAAATAATTAGTCATTAGTTTGTGTCAGTGTTAAACTGACACAAATAGTGGGAGTGAAAGAGGGATGGATGACTCATCAGTTATTTTATTTCTCTTTTTGTAGGTGGCAGATCACTGGCGAGAAAACTAGATTTCACAGTTTACCTAGATTTTATTGAACCATCTTTTAAGGTCTTGAATAGCAATCATGTGCTAAAATGAGTAAATTACTAATTATGTATTTTGAATGGCGTTGTGATGGAGTTGAATGTTTAGAGTAAAATATTAACTCAATTGCCACTAAGCACTAGTGTCCAGTTAATAAAATATGAGTTGATGAATAATTGTTATGACAAGCCAAAGTCTACTGAAAATATCACTTTGCAGTGTTATTACTTTCAAGTTGATGCTTTTACCCACAAGCCACCCTGACAGTTATTCCCACACGTTCCCATTTCAGCGTTATGTGCACAGCTGCAAAACAGGAAAAGCAAGTGCAGGGACCAACAGGGGTGGGGGGGGAATCGATACAGCATAGTATCGCAATATTTTCAGTGGCAAAACTGTATCAATGCACAGGCGCCAAGTATGGAAATATTACTATGTTTGTGTTGGTCCGTTGGTCTGCTTGACAATCCCATTTTGCAGCAATAAAATTGAAGTGATATGAACAAAAAGAGAGAAAAAAACAAAGTTTCCTTTTGGGGACATCATTTTAAATTTGGAAAAATTAGGTTTTAATTGCAATATATCGCAGAAGATTGCATTATGATTAATATCGTATCTTGGCATAAGTATCGGGATAATATCGTATGGGGAGGCGTTTGGTAATCATCC